>NC_134400.1:75068127-75195989 GCF_050003625.1 Haematobia irritans | reverse complement strand
GTCCATCAATTGTGATATTGATAACAGGGATGTTATTTCAACCGTCGAACGGAACGGACGTGTTTTTTAATAGCGGATAAAATCATCGTAATAAGTACCTACTACGAATTTCAAGTGTGGTGGGATATTAGGCCACCATGCAGAGAAATTCAAAGACATCCACTGGGTTGCTAACTTCAGGGCCCAGTGGACGGGTATCGACTGAAGTTATAAATTTGGGCAATGACCAAGAGTTAGGCCCAATTAGTCGACCTGTAGACGGGTCGACAGGTGGCGACAATTTGACAAGTCGGACCTTTTCCAAGGTAACGGCATCAAAAGGAGGTAATCCCTCACGAAAGAGATTCAAAGAACGCAGAAATGCTTTGTTTATCCTAAAGAAATTAGGATCAGTCGACCCAAGCACGTTGTCGGCTAAACAAAGCGATTCCTTAAAATGGGCTCAAGGAATTCTTGAGGCTGGAAAAAGGGAACGATCACCGGATGAGCTGCCATCCTCCAAAAGGGATCAACGATCGTTTGCCTCAGTTGCTAAAGACAGCCTTGTGATGGCTATCATAAATAAAGGAGCAGTGGACGGTATGGTTCCAAAGCAAAAATGGGGGGAAATTGAGAATGCTTTGTCTGGCGTCTACTCACAGGTGCTGGAAAAGTTTCCCGGCCCAGATCCTCGACACCAAGAGGCTGGTTGGTATCAAGGACGATTTAAGCTAGTCGCATTTGAGGACCAGAGGTCTATAGAATGTTTTAAAGCTGCTCTGATACTAATTGGTGAAGTTTGGGAAGGAGCTGCTCTAGAGTTAGTCGAGAAGAAAGACATACCGGCTAGACCAAGAGCACATGCGTGGATACCTGCAAACCCTCCTGACCCTGAATCTATTTTAAATAGACTGAAACAATGCAATCCAGATCTTCCAACAGCTGATTGGAAGGTTGGCCGTTTGGATGAAGTGGATGGGCCAAGACGGCATGCAGTGTTTACATTGAACACTCAGTCTTTGCCACATCTAGCAAAGTCCCAGGGCCGTGTATGTTATGGCTTTCATTATATCCAAATGAAGGTGTATAAAAACGATCAGTTAAAGGATTCAGAAATGGACAAGCCTCTGTCTGAATCAGAAGTAAGCGGATCCTCTTGCGAAGTCGAGGGGGATACCAAGACATTTGAAGACATGGATAGATACCGTATGCGTGAGGAGGCTTCTACTACCTCAGAACTCACCAAAGTTGAACCTATGGTTATTGCGAGAGTCACCGATATCTCTGAAGAGGACATTCTTGATGACTCGATTGAAGCGGCTGATGTGACGGTTGTTGAAAATTTCGATGGTCCTACGGATCCTCCAGATAAATCTTCATCATTGTAAGGCTGCATGTGCTGCCTTAAAAGTTCTCCTGATGAAAGGGGACATAGATATAGTTCTTATTCAAGAACCATATGTTTATAAAAACAAAATATGTGAATTAAGTACTCCGGGGTTCAAACTATTGCAGTATACTGGTAATGATGTAAATCGAGCCTGTATAATTGCTAAAAACGAGCTCAATTTGTTTCTGCTTCCTTCAATGTGCAATACAGACACTGTCGTTGCAAGTTTAGAAATAGCCAAATGCAAATATTGGGTATCTTCGGTCTACATGGGACATGACAGGGAGATGCCTCCATATGCCGTTAAGACCTTAGTGGAGGAGTCACTGAAAACAAAGACGAAACTCATTATGGGATGCGATGCGAATGCACATCATAGTATATGGGGAAGTAGTGATACTAATGCAAGGGGAGAGTCGCTAATAGAGTTTATTTTGCGTACTAATCTGGTAGTTTGCAACAAGGGAGATGTCCCAACCTTTGTCACTAAAAACAGGTAAGAGGTTTTGGACATCACCTTGGCCTCGCAAGAACTGAATGAAATGATATCTGAGTGGCAGGTTTTAAGTGAACACAGCTTCTCAGATCATCGCTACATCAGTTTCAAATTTGATGTTCATATCACCAAGATCATATTTCCGCCAAATGTTAGGAAAGCTGACTGGAATAGGCATAGGGAATCGTTCAATATGATGATACTGGAAATAACAGAGACAAATATGAGAAATGTGCAAGATATCGAACACGCAGTGGAGCGGATTACTAAGGCCTTCAACATCTCACTGAAAGCTGCATGCCCTAGAG
Source organism: Haematobia irritans (assembly GCF_050003625.1). Classification (NCBI taxonomy): domain Eukaryota; kingdom Metazoa; phylum Arthropoda; class Insecta; order Diptera; family Muscidae; genus Haematobia; species Haematobia irritans. The sequence continues at coordinate 75,193,816 of NC_134400.1, read as the reverse complement.
GAAAGCCAAGGGGGAAACATCGACCACCATGGTGGTCTACGGAATTAAGTAATATGAGGAAATCCTGCAGGAAGCTCTTTAACAAGGCAAAGTCCACCAGAGCCCCTGAGGACTGGGACGCTTACAAGAAGAATCTGAGAGGATACAAGCGAGAACTGAGAAAGGCTCAGCATAACTCTTGGAATGCTTACTGCAGCAGTATTGAGAATACGTCCGAGGCTTCCAGACTACGGAAGGTTCTAGCATCCACCAACTCCGCTCCAGGTTTCATTAAAACATCGGAGGGCAATTGGACAACGTCCAGTGAGGAGACGCTGGAGGTACTATTGGACACACATTTTCCTGGAAATCAGACGGTTGAACCATGTACTGGCGGTGCCACAGTTGCTCAGCGGTCGTTTCCTGTCGAGGAAATTGTATCGGAAACTAGAATAAGATGGGCGCTAAATAGCTTTGGACCATTCAAATCCCCTAGACCTGATGGAATTACTCCGGCGGAGTTACAAGCTGTAACTGACAAAATTATCCCCTGGTTGTCGGTGATATATAAAGGATGTATCAACTTATCATATATCCCAGGAAAGTGGAGGGAAACAAACGTCGTTTTCATACCTAAAGCGGGAAAAGCCTCTCACTCGAGGGCGAAGGATTTCCGACCAATCAGCTTATCCTCATTCCTACTTAAGACTCTGGAGAGGATGATAGATATTTATCTTAGAACTAGCATCGATTCAAGTTTGTTCTCGAAACGACAGCATGCATACTCGAAGGGCAGGTCTACTGAGACCGCACTACATGAACTAGTCAGCTTTATTGAAAGCTCACTATCTGTCAAAGAATACACAATCGTGGCGTTTCTAGACATCGAAGGGGCGTTCAATAATGTCCATCCGAGCTCGATATTAAATGGACTGACAACTCTGAATGTTGATCCATGTATACTCAGGCTGTTAGACGAACTGCTAATGAAGAGACGTATTTCAGCCACACTAGGACAAGCAAACATACAAAAGTATGTGAACAGAGGCACTCCCCAAGGAGGAGTTCTATCACCTCTTCTTTGGAATGTTGCTATAAATAGCCTTCTGGTTACTCTAGAAAAAGAAAGGATAAAAGTGGTGGCATACGCAGATGATGTAGCTCTGGCAGTCAGGGGAAAATTCCCATCCACAATCAGAGATATTATTCAGAGGGCCCTCCGGATGACTGAACAATGGGCGAAAGACAATGGTCTTGGGGTAAATCCTGCAAAGACAGAATTAGTCATGTACTGCAAAGATCGCAAAACTCCCACGGTTAGGCCTATTTCCTTAGGGGGTATTGAAATTCCCTTTGGTGATTGTGCAAAATACCTTGGCGTTATTTTGGACAGGAAGCTGAACTTTAAGCTTAATATTGAAGAAAGGGCGAGGAAGGCAACTGTAGCTTTGTACTCGTGCAAAAAGGCAATAGGAATAAAGTGGGGACTAAAACCAAAAATTGTGCATTGGCTATACACGGCAGTGGTTAGACCAATCATGCTATATGGTGTTGTAGTCTGGTGGCCGGCACTTCAGAAACCGACTGGTTTAGATAAAGTTCAGCGTATGGCGTGTTTGTGTATTTCAGGCGCATTCAGCAAGACAGGAACAAATTCCCTTAATGTCATGATGCATCTATTGCCTTTAGACATTTTGGCCAAACAGTCAGCTGCAACAACGGCTGTGCGGTTGCGCGAACTATCGCTGTGGTCGGAAAATGGTTACTGTCACAGTTCTGTCCTCAAAATAATGTCAGATGTGCCTAACGTAGTGGATTACACTTTGGCGAGTCCACTTTTCGACAAAAAGTTTGAGACTCTAATCCCCAACAGTGAGGCGTGGTGCACACATACCCCGGGGAATAAAGAATATATAGATTTCTACACTGATGGCTCCAAATTGGATGGACAAGTGGGTTTCGGAGTATATTCTAATGATCTGGAACTTCAAATAGCGAAAAGATTACCTAATCACTGTAGTGTTTTTCAGGCTGAAATATTAGCAATAAGAGAGGTGGCGAATTGGCTGAGAAGTAATGTTCCAAAAAATGTGGGCATTAATATATACTCAGACAGTCAACCTGCAATAAAATCCTTGGACTCTGTGTTCCTCAACTCGAAAACGGCCATCGATTGCCGCAAATCTCTCAATGAGATGGCTGAGCAGTACAATATTCACCTAATATGGGTGCCTGGCCATAGGAACATTCCGGGGAACTGCGAAGCGGATGAGTTGGCAAGGCTAGGGACTACCTTACATATTCCAGGGGAACTAGAATTTGTTGGTATGCCCCTAGCTACCTGCAAGCTCATGCTGCGTGAGAAGGCTGTTATGATGGCAAATGTTCGATGGGAGAATTGCAAGGGTTGTAACGACACCAAGCAAATATGGCCCCATTTCAACTTAAACCGCACACTAGATATGCTAATGTTCTCGAGACGTCAGGTATCACTCCTGATATCTGCTATAACGGGTCGCTGCCTGATAGGAGATTTTGCAAAAACTATTGGCGCGAAGTATAATGACTATTGTATGAGCTGTCATGATGCGGAGGAAAAAGAATCAATTAAACACCTCTTGTGTGAGTGTCCTGCATTTTGTGTAAGACGTAAGCAAATTTTAGGGTCATATAGCTTCAGATTACTGGCGGGCCTGGAAAACGTTAACTTAAGCAGTCTGCTAATGTTTTTGGAACAATCTGGTTGGTTCAACAGAAAAAAATAATCAAGAAGGTTCAGCGGTTAAAACTAGAAGTGCCCATATGTAATAGGTAGTTTTAGTTAATGTGGTATCACAATGGACTGAATAGTCTAAGTGAGCCTGAATCTTAATCGGGCTGCCACTTTAACCTAACCTAACCATATATATGCATAGCCAGATTTTCCCAAATTTGGCCATAGAACCCTTATTTATTAACCGATCTTACTAAAAGTTTGCTAGATTCAGTCCTCTATAGTACTAACTATATGTGCAAAATTTCATCGAAATCGGTTCAGATGTAGATATAGCTCCCATATATGTATCACCCGATTTTGAAAAATCGCCCCTAATAACCTTATGTTTGACCATACAGGCCTCATTTCTTAACTGATCTTACTCAAATCTTGCACAAGGTAACCTTTTGTGGTATTAATCAAACCCGCAAAATATTATGCAATTTGGTTCAGATTTAGATATAGCTTCCATATATATGCATCGCTCTATTTTCCCAAATTTTGCCATAATACTCTTATTTATTAACCAATGTTACTCAAATTTCAAATTTTGATGTACTAGCCGATCGTATTTATACGTACTTGTAGCTTTTACATAAGAATATTGCTCGATTTTTACAAATTTTGATTTATTACCCACACTAATTTAACGATTTTCTCTTTTTTAATAATGGGCTCAATATTAGTGGCATACTAACTCCGTAGGTGCAATATCAACACAGCCAGTGTTGCTAGAAGTAGGGGAAATTCTCTATTTAGCGTCTTGTAGGGACGTAGGGCCACAATGTAGGACATTTTCACTCAACATAATTTGTAATAATTTTTACATTTTGGTGGCTCTAGAGGAGGAAATTAGAAGCCGGCAAGGCTTGATCTTTAATAATGTGTGGTAAACTTTATTCCTGTAGAAAATTTTGTCAACATTTTATTTCTATAGAACATTTTGTCAAAATTGTATTTGTATTGTATTTCTATAGAAATTTTTTTCAAAATATTATTTCTATAAAAAATTTTCTCAAAATTTTATTTCTGTGGAATTTTTTCTCAAAATTTTATTTCTATAGAATTTATTGTCAAAATATTATTTCTATAGAAAAATTTCTCACAAAAATTTGTTTATAGAAACTTTTTCCAAAATTTTATTTTTATAGAGAGGTTACTAATTTGGGTAGAATTCTACCAACTGTGGCAACCGTGGTGGTAATACAAATTTATATTCTAAGTTATATACGTTGCATATTCATGTTTTAAGATAATAAAGTACTTAGAACCATTTTTGTTTTGTAAAATTTTTTAAATTTAACGAAAAATATAGTAGGGAATTGTTTGGGAATGTATGGGAAAGTAGGGAACTTTTTTTGTCCTTGTAGGGTAAACCGAACATTTTCCCTGGAAACATTGACTATGAGCTATAGTCAGATTGACACAAAGCACCCATAGACATGTACCCCTTAATTTTCTTAAATATGTAACTGTGGTTTATCTCCCAGACCTATATGTTACCCCACAAATGCTTATGATTACTAATTCTGTAATGGTGATTTAGGGTATGATATAGTCGGCCCCGCCCGACTTTCTACTTTACTTACTTGTTTTACAATTATTTTTACATATATTCCAAAAATTCCGAAAAGATGTTTGAAAATCCATATTACTATATTAAATTTTTACAATGAAACTGCGAAATGCGTGTTTAGAAATACAAATAAATATGAATTTTTATTAGTGAATTTCATTTATTTTAAAGATAATAAACTCTTTAAATTGTTGCTTTGGATCATTCCCCACCAAGTTATAATACAATTTGCGAAAAAGTGTATAAAGTTATTCTGCTTTTAGAGATTAGAGTTTTGCCACTAAAATGAAAAATAGTTTTAGCGGCAAAACTCGAACTTAACGCTCTTATTTTTGAAAGTGTCCGCCAACTCCTCTGGGACTACTTATTAAAAAACTAAACTTTGTTTTTATACATTTCATTGTTTAATTTTTCACAGTTTCCCCCTTTTTTATTTTACTGTCCCAACTCTAAAAAGAGTATAGTGCCCTTTCGTTATTTTTTATGAAGATCCCTTTGTAATTTTTATAAATTGTCCACTGTTTTTTTTTTTTTTTTTTTTTTTTAATTTCCTTTGTCTGAATATTTTGACTTACTCGTCGTACGTTCCGATTTCCTTTGAAAAACCAAGAAAAACATATGTGTCCCAAACATTTAATGCTAGTTTAGGAACATTACATTTTTGCACTTAAATATATTCTGCCCGAAACACATTTTGTTTATATCGGAACATATTTTATTTTATTTTATTTATTTTATTTATTTTATTTATTTATTTATTAGGTTTGCATTCACACACTACAAGATTAAATCTTTTAGTTATCGTATGTGATTTGTAATGGTTTAATTTATATAGAATATACAATATTTAGATAAAAACAAAATATGTATGCAAATTTTAAACAATAAGTATAAGAAATATATAATGTAATTGAATAGAGATTAAAATTTTTGGCACAGGAGTATTAATGATACATAATTGAAATACATGAATGAATAATAGTCTTTATGAAAAAAAAAAAGAAAAATAATAATAATAATAATTAATTAGTTAAAAGTATATTTTGATAGTATCCATGTAATGCTTTTTTGAAAGAGTGTGCGTTGCTGATAAATTGTATTTGGGGTGGTAAGATGTTCCAAAGACGGACGGAATTTATGAAGAATTGCCATTCAGAAAGTAGTAATTTATGTCGCATCGGAACTATAACAATCCTTCTGCTAGATCTGCCGATTTGTAGCTTTTCGTATAAGTATATTGGTACATTCAAATATATGACTTTGTGTAGCAGTGTAAGTGTTTTAATTTTTAGAAGGTCGCCAAACTCTACACCGTATAAACTTTTTGAATAAGCAGCACAACTTTCATATCTTCTTAATCCAAACACATATCTTGTTATTGCCTTGAATGCTCTTTCTAAACAGTTTGTGCTTCTTGCATCACACTTACTAAATATTTCCACACCATAAAGTAGTACCGGCATTAGATACGTTTTCGCCAAAAGAGAACGGATGTTCTGTGGTGTATAAAAATGTGTCTTATACAATGTCCTTAACATACCAAATATTTTACCCGAGGCAGCGACGATATGATCATTCCATCTAAGGCTACTGTTTATAATAACGCCCAAGTTCTTAGCTTTTGGTACTTGTTCTATGTTCTGGTTTCCAATTAACACAGGATAGCTACATGTGATCTCTTGCGAACGACTTGAAATCAGTATAAACTTCGATTTATTTGGGTTTATTAGAAGTCCATTTGCATTAGCCCAGGTGTGTACATTTGTCAAATCTTTATTAAGTTTTGTGATGCCTTGGTGTATCATTGACTTATGAAAACTGATATACAGCTGTACATCATCAGCATATATATGTATCTTAGAGTAACGAAGTTTGGATGGGAGATCGTTTATGTACATACAAAACAGAAGTGGTCCCAGGATGGATCCTTGCGGAACACCTCTATTTATATTTAGTGGCTTAGATACTAAGCTTCCAACAACAACAGACTGACTACGCTCACAGAGGTAGTTATAGACAAGTGATGATGCTGAATGGGAAAAGTTGTACAGTATTAGCAATTTGGCACATAGTCGCTTATGATCCACGCAGTCAAACGCCTTTGAGTGGTCCAACAGAACTAAACAGGATAATAAGCCGTCATCCAATTTAGACCTTATTTCCTCCGTAACATCAATTAGCGCTGTGATACAGCTATGTTTCGGTCTGAAACCAGATTGCCTACTCGACAATAGATTTTCCTCATTTAAGTATTTACTTATTTGGTTATGTATTATGCGCTCAAATACCTTAGAGAGAAATGGAAGAATTGATATTGGACGATACTCATCAGATGTTTTCGGTGTTGGAATAATTTTTGCATATTTCCACGCACTTGGGTAATTTCCTGTTGTTAGTATCATGTTAAATAGGTGTGTAATATATGGTAAGATGTGTGGTAATATAATCTTAATGAGCTGTGGGTATATGTTATCAAATCCAGCAGCATTCGACTTTATTGCCATACAACTAAACACTATGTCTTGATAGTTGGTACATGCAAACTCAAAAGCTGTATGAGGTTGAAAATTCGTCGCATCAATGTCTGAGGTTGATGAGAGATTCATTGCTGCATTGGTTGTAACCGCACTAACAAACGATTCATTTATTTGATCGGGGTCATCATTAACAGGACGGAACTTACTTTTTCCAATTCCAATTTCCCTAATTATATTCCATTTACATTTAGAATTAATCGCAGACTGAAACCTGTTTGAATAGTGGTTTGCTTTTGCTCTTTGTATAGTTTTGTTTACTTCGGATCGCAGTGCTTTGAACTCATTGTGTAGCTCTTGCGTCTTAAATCTCTTCCATCTTCTATAAGCAATATCACGACATTTTATTAAGTTTTGAATACTGTTATTAAACCAGCTTTTGTGTGCTCGTTGCTCTTTTCTTGTGCATTGCGGAACTGATAGGGTTTGAAGATGCTGCAAGTTTCTATTTAAAAAGTCCACTTTGTCATCAACAGATTGAATCATATAAATAGTTCTCCAGTTAATACAATGTAGTCCCGACATAAGTAGATGGTAATTGATTTTTTTGAAATTGAGGAATGTCTGCGCTTCTTCTTCTGGAGGAGGTCGCTGAACGTCATACGTCATAAATATCAAATCATGTTTGGAAAAACATGATGCACTCAGTTGGTCATAAAGAAGAATCTTATTCTGGTTATTAACTAGGAATAGATCTAATAAGGTACTAGCAGTTGTTGCAAAGTGTGTGGGATTTGTTGAATTTACTGCATAAAGGCCTACTGAGTTAACTGCGTTTATGAGACTTCCATCAAGTATAATATTTGAGTTCATATCTCCACTAATTATTACATCGTCATAATGCACAACTGCGTCAGTTAAATAATTAATAAAGTTATTGATTGGTATGTTTTTGTTTGGTCGATACACGCAACCAATAAGCAGCTTTTGTCCATTCAATAGCGTTTCAATAAATATCGATTCCACCTCTTCATTCTCACCAGATCTGATTATCACTTTGCATGATATGTTGCTCTTCACATAAATTGCTACACCTCCTCCTGTTCTTATATTTCTGTCGTTTCTAAAAACGTTGTATCCCGCTACGCATATGAAACCATCGGCTACATACTTGGTAAACCACGTTTCCGATATGCATATTATGTCAATATCTGAATTTTCGAAAATATATTTGAATTCATCAATTTTACTTGTTAAGCTTTGAGCATTTATGTGACATATATTAAGTCCATATTTTTGTTTTGTTAATATATGCAACATGTTTCGTAATCCGTCATTGGAAACATATTCATTATGTCCCAAGGACATGTATAATAAGATTTTGCAACGCATTTTTTGATTTTGACAAGTGGTATTGATACTTTTTTCCAATATGTTTATGTATAAAATATAGTATAAATAACAAATTAAAAATCGAAAGCATTACTTTAGGCATTAGAGTTAGCAGGACGAAAAAACTGGTTTAAGCTAGATATGTCTTCTACTTTTATCGGATCATCTTCCGGTGACGATTTGATATGGATCAGTCCACGGTATGAGAAAACTGATGAAATAGCCTTTTGTTTTTTAAGCCTTATTGCTGCTTGAAAAATTTTGAAATTTGTTGCAGTAAGATTCTCGTTTACATAAATAACATTGCCTGAGTCAAAACCAATATGATGAAGACGCAATGGACTTTTGGTATTTTTTTTAAACTGAGCAATAGTTTTCAGAAAATTATTTTTAAAAAATGGGCTTATTAGTTGTATTATTATAGTCGAGTCTGGGAAATTGTTCTTGTTTCTAGTTGGTATACGATAAATGGTCTTATATGGTGGGGTTTTAATTTGCAAGGCATTACATATATTATTAAATATTTCATTTAAATTCTCCGATCTGTTGTATGGTATGCCATTTACACGCAAATCGCATGCAACATTTAAGTTTTCCTGTTTTCGTTGTTGGGCTTTTAGTGTTTCAACATCATTCATCAAGTTAGATAAAACTGAGCAATCTGTTTCTATCTTTTCAACTCTTTGGTTTAAGCTGTTGATGTTCTCATCCACTCGTTGCAATTGCAGATTTATTTTATTAATGAGTTTGGATTCTATACCTTCAAGTTTGCTGTCTATGTATTTGTACATTCTCTCTTCACTCTCTTTTATAGCTTCTCTTATCTGTTTCAACAGTTGATCAGAATCCACATTTCGTAGCCGAGGAGTTTTAGAGACACTCTCCGTCTTTGATGATTCCTCTCTCTCTCTCTTTTTGAAACTGCCGTTAGTTTATCCAGGAGTTCGTCATGTAGTTTGTTGTTATTATTTATTATCTCTGATAATAGTTGATCTTGTTCAGCTTGAGTTTGTATTTTCTCCATTCTCTCCATTTTATTTCTCTTTGTTTTTCAGAGATTTTTATTTTATGTTGTTTTTGTATTTGTCGTGTTTGTATTTTCTTGTATCCAGCACAAGTACAATAGCTACCCAAACCATATATTTTGGATAAATTATTTCAATTTTTCTGTTTAGATATTTTATTTATTCGCACCAACCGTATTTATTGTGAAAGTTATATCAGAACTTCATTAAATAGTTCAATAATGGGGTATGTTTAATGTATACAAACAATTAAACAGCTATGATTTACACAGAGCAATCACGAACACGTCTTATCTCTTCAAATACTTTCAGATCTTTTTATGAAAAACATATTTTTCTAAGAGTGTAGGAAAATACTAGTCCTAAAAATATTTCCTTTATTGTATATCATAGCCATAGTTTTGTGTAATATAATAATATTTTTTGAACTCAAGTTCTGGTGGGCGGTTCGGAAACTTCTTAGCCTATCAATAAAAGAGAATAGTTAGTTTTTCAAAAATATTTTTATTTTCAATATAATCTCCTGAAACTTCAATACTTTTAGTCCACCGCTTTTCTAGAAATTCTATCCCTTGATTAAAATAGTTTTCCTCAAGCTCTTCAAAATAGTGGTTTACATCTGTAATTGCATCTTCATTTGAGGTAAAACGCTTGCCAGCAAGGATTTTTTTAGATTTGGGAACAAGTAGAAGCCACTGGGAGCTAAATCAGGAGAATAAGGTGGGTGGTCAAGCAACTCGTACTTTAATTCGTTGATTTTAGTCATTGTTAAAACACTGGCTGGTGTGTTGTCTTGATGAAAAATTATTTTTTTGTGCTGTAAGCCAGGACTTTTTCTCGAATTTGTACATTTAATTGATCCAAAAGGTTGCAATAGTACTCTGAATTTATTGTTTTACCCTTAAAATTATTTTTTTGTGTTGTAAGCCAGGACTTTTTCTCGAATTTGTATATTTAATTGATCCAAATACAATAGTACTCTGAATTTATTGTTTTACCCTTTTGCAGATAGTCAATCAATAAAATACCTTTGAAGTCCCAAAAAACCCTTGCCATAACCTTACCAGCGGATTGAATTGTTTTGCCTTCTTTGGGGCACTTCCTCCAGCTTCAGTCCATCGTTTGGATTGTTCTTTTGTCTCTGGAGTATAGTGGTGGATCCACGTCTCATTTTCGCTTAAAACGATCCAAACAAGATTGAGAAATGTTCATTCTTATGCGTTTTTGATCGACTGTTAACAAATGCGGCACCCATCTTGCAGAAAGCTTTTTCATTTGTAGTTCTTCATTCAAAATTAGATGGACTCGATCATTTGAGATGCCCATGATATTAGCAATTTCACGCACTTTTATTCGTCGATCATTTAATACCATATCATGCACTTTGGCTACAATTTCTGTTGTTGTTGCTGTTTTTGGACGTCCACTACGTGCTTCATCTTCAATGCTTGTACGACCACGTTTAAATTCAGCAACCCAATTTTTTACTGTTGCATATGAAGGAGCAATTTCACCATATCATGAATTTCTTGCCCCTATAAACCTTTTTTATGTAAATATTTAATGACAGCATGCATTTCTAATTTTTCCATTGTAAAAGTAATGCGGTTGCGTCTTTTTTCAACACCTGTTTCTATATGAAGGAGTTGCCAGATAGAAACAAAATTTAACATGTGTTCATAACAGAGATGGAAGTTTCCAAAACACTTATCTTTTTGCTGTTTATACCGCGCTTTTTGTGCTAGGCTAAGAATGTTTCAACCGTCGAACGGAACGGACGTGTTTTTTAATAGCGGATAAAATCATCGTAATAAGTACCTACTACGAATTTCAAGTGTGGTGGGATATTAGGCCACCATGCAGAGAAATTCAAAGACATCCACTGGGTTGCTAACTTCAGGTCCCAGTGGACGGGTATCGACTGGAGTTATAAATTTGGGCAATGACCAAGAGTTAGGCCCAATTAGTCGACCTGTAGACGGGTCGACAGGTGGCGACAATTTGACAAGTCGGACCTATTCCAAGGTAACGGCATCAAAAGGAGGTAATCCCTCACGAAAGAGATTCAAAGAACGCAGAAATGCTTTGTTTATCCTAAAGAAATTAGGATCAGTCGACCCAAGCACGTTGTCGGCTAAACAAAGCGATTCCTTAAAATGGGCTCAAGGAATTCTTGAGGCTGGAAAAAGGGAACGATCACCGGATGAGCTGCCATCCTCCAAAAGGGATCAACGATCGTTTGCCTCAGTTGCTAAAGACAGCCTTGTGATGGCTATCATAAATAAAGGAGCAGTGGACGGTATGGTTCCAAAGCAAAAATGGGGGGAAATTGAGAATGCTTTGTCTGGCGTCTACTCACAGGTGCTGGAAAAGTTTCCCGGCCCAGATCCTCGACGGCAAGATGCTGTATGGTATCAAGGACGATTTAAGCTAGTCGCATTTGAGGACCAGAGGTCTATAGAATGTTTTAAAGCTGCTCTGGTACTAATTGGTGAAGTTTGGGAAGGAGCTGCTCTAGAGTTAGACGAGAAGAAAGACATACCGGCTAGACCAAGAGCACATGCGTGGATACCTGCAAACCCTCCTGACCCTGAATCTATTTGAAATAGACTGAAACAATGCAATCCAGATCTTCCAACAGCTGATTGGAAGGTTGGCCGTTTGGATGAAGTGGATGGGCCAAGACGGCATGCAGTGTTTATATTGAACACTCAGTCTTTGCCACATCTAGCAAAGTCCCAGGGCCGTGTATGTTATGGCTTTCATTATATCCAAATGAAGGTGTATAAAAACGATCAGCTAAAGGATTCAGAAATGGACAAGCCTCTGTCTGAATCAGAAGTAAGCGGATCCTCTTGCGAAGTCGAGGGGGATACCAAGACATTTGAAGACATGGATAGATACCGTATGCGTGAGGAGGCTTCTACTGCCTCAGAACTCACCAAAGTTGAACCTATGGTTATTGCGAGAGTCACCGATATCTCTGAAGAGGACATTCTTGATGACTCGATTGAAACGGCTGATGTGACGGTTGTTGAAAATCTCGATGGTCCTACGGATCCTCCAGATAAATCTTCATCATTGTAAGGCTGCATGTGCTGCCTTAAAAGTTCTCCTGATGAAAGGGGACATAGACATAGTTCTTATTCAAGAACCATATGTTTATAGAAACAAAATATGTGAATTAAGTACTCCGGGGTTCAAACTATTGCAGTATACTGGTAATGATGTAAATCGAGCCTGTATAATTGCTAAAAACGAGCTCAACTTGTTTCTGCTTCCTTCAATGTGCAATACAGACACTGTCGTTGCAAGTTTAGAAATAGCCAAATGCAAATATTGGGTATCTTCGGTCTACATGGGACATGACAGGTAGATGCCTCCATATGCCGTTAAGACCTTAGTGGAGGAGTCACTGAAAACAAAGACGAAACTCATTATGGGATGCGATGCGAATGCACATCATAGTATATGGGGAAGTAGTGATACTAATGCAAGGGGAGAGTCGCTAATAGAGTTTATTTTGCGTACTAATCTGGTAGTTTGCAACAAGGGAGATGTCCCAACCTTTGTCACTAAAAACAGGCAAGAGGTTTTGGACATCACCTTGGCCTCGCAAGAACTGAATGAAATGATATCTGAGTGGCAGGTTTTAAGTGAACACAGCTTCTCAGATCATCGCTACATCAGTTTCAAATTTGATGTTCATATCACCAAGATCATATTTCCGCCAAATGTTAGGAAAGCTGACTGGAATAGGTATAGGGAATCGTTCAATATGATGATACCGGAAATAACAGAGGCAAATATGAGAAATGTGCAAGATATTGAACACGCAGTGGAGCGGATTACTAAGGCCTTCAACATCTCACTGAAAGCTGCATGCCCTAGAGGAAAGCCAAGGGGGAAACATCGACCACCATGGTGGTCTACGGAAATAAGTAATATGAGGAAATCCTGCAGGAAGCTATTTAAAAAGGCAAAGTCCACCAGAGCCCCTGAGGACTGGGACGCTTACAAGAAGAATCTGAGAGGATACAAGCGAGAACTGAGAAAGGCTCAGCATAACTCTTGGAATGTTTACTGCAGCAGTATTGAGAATACGTCCGAGGCTTCCAGACTACGGAAGGTTCTAGCATCCACCAACTCCGCTCCAGGTTTCATTAAAACATCGGAGGGCAATTGGACAACGTCCAGTGAGGAGACGCTGGAGGTACTATTGAACACACATTTTCCTGGAAATCAGACGGTTGAACCATGTACTGGCGGTGCCACAGTTGCTCAGCGGTCGTTTCCTGTCGAGGACATTGTATCGGAAACTAGAATAAGATGGGCGCTAAATAGCTTTGGACCATTCAAATCCCCTGGACCTGATGGAATTACTCCGGCGGAGTTACAAGCTGTAACTGACAAAATTATCCCCTGGTTGTCGGTGATACATAAAGGATGTATCAACTTATCATATATCCCAGGAAAGTGGAGGGAAACAAAAGTCGTTTTCATACCTAAAGCGGGAAAAGCCTCTCACTCGAGGGCGAAGGATTTCCGACCAATCAGTTTATCCTCATTCCTACTTAAGACTCTGGAGAGGATGATAGATATTTATCTTAGAACTAGCATCGATTCAAGTTTGTTCTCGAAACGACAGCATGCATACTCGAAGGGCAGGTCTACTGAGACCGCACTACATGAACTAGTCAGCTTTATTGAAAGCTCACTATCTGTCAAAGAATACACAATCGTGGCGTTTCTAGACATCGAAGGGGCGTTCAATAATGTCCATCCGAGCTCGATATTAAATGGACTGACAACTCTGAATGTTGATCCATGTATACTCAGGCTGTTAGACGAACTGCTAATGAAGAGACGTATTTCAGCCACACTAGGACAAGCAAACATACAAAAGTATGTGAACAGAGGCACTCCCCAAGGAGGAGTTCTATCACCTCTTCTTTGGAATGTTGCTATAAATAGCCTTCTGGAAAAAGAAAGGATAAAAGTGGTGGCATACGCAGATGATGTAGCTCTGGCAGTCAGGGGAAAATTCCCATCCACAATCAGAGATATTATTCAGAGGGCCCTCCGGATGACTGAACAATGGGCGAAAGACAATGGTCTTGGGGTAAATCCTGCAAAGACAGAATTAGTCATGTACTGCAAAGATCGCAAAACTCCCACGGTTAGGCCTATTTCCTTATGGGGTATTGAAATTCCCTTTGGTGATTGTGCAAAATACCTTGGCGTTATTTTGGACAGGAAGCTGAACTTTAAGCTTAATATTGAAGAAAGGGCGAGGAAGGCAACTGTAGCTTTGTACTCGTGCAAAAAGGCAATAGGAAAAAAGTGGGGACTAAAACCAAAAATTGTGCATTGGCTATACACGGCAGTGGTTAGACCAATCATGCTATATGGTGTTGTAGTCTGGTGGCCGGCACTTCAGAAACCGACTGGTTTAGATAAAGTTCAGCGTATGGCGTGTTTGTGTATTTCAGGCGCATTCAGCAAGACAGGAACAAATTCCCTTAATGTCATGATGCATCTATTGCCTTTAGACATTTTGGCCAAACAGTCAGCTGCAACAACGGCTGTGCGGTTGCGCGAACTATCGCTGTGGTCGGAAAATGGTTACGGTCACAGTTCTGTCCTCAAAATAATGTCAGATGTGCCTAACGTAGTGGATTACACTTTGGCGAGTCCACTTTTCGACAAAAAGTTTGAGACTCTAATCCCCAACAGTGAGGCGTGGTGCACACATACTCCGGGGAATAAAGAATATATAGATTTCTACACTGATGGCTCCAAATTGGATGGACAAGTGGGTTTCGGAGTATATTCTAATGATCTGGAACTTCAAATAGCGAAAAGATTACTTAATCACTGTAGTGTTTTTCAGGCTGAAATATTAGCAATAAGAGAGGTGGCGAATTGGCTGAGAAGTAATGTTCCAAAAAATGTGGGCATTAATATATACTCAGACAGTCAACCTGCAATAAAATCCTTGGACTCTGTGTTCCTCAACTCGAAAACGGCCATCGATTGCCGCAAATCTCTCAATGAGATGGCTGAGCAGGACAATATTCACCTAATATGGGTGCCTGGCCATAGGAACATTCCGGGGAACTGCGAAGCGGATGAGTTGGCAAGGCTAGGGACTACCTTACATATTCCAGGGGAACTAGAATTTGTTGGTATGCCCCTAGCTACCTGCAAGCTCATGCTGCGTGAGAAGGCTGTTATGATGGCAAATGTTCGATGGGAGAATTGCAAGGGTTGTAACGACACCAAGCAAATATGGCCCCATTTCAACTTAAACCGCACACTAGATATGCTAATGTTCTCGAGACGTCAGGTATCACTCCTGATATCTGCTATAACGGGTCGCTGCCTGATAGGAGATTTTGCAAAAACTATTGGCGCGAAGTATAATGACTATTGTATGAGCTGTCATGATGCGGAGGAAAAAGAATCAATTAAACACCTCTTGTGTGAGTGTCCTGCATTTTGTGTAAGACGTAAGCAAATTTTAGGGTCATATAGCTTCAGATTACTGGCGGGCCTGGAAAACGTTAACTTAAGCAGTCTGCTAATGTTTTTGGAACAATCTGGTTGGTTCAACAGAAAAAAATAATCAAGAAGGTTCAGCGGTTAAAACTAGAAGTGCCCATATGTAATAGGTACTTTTAGTTAATGTGGTATCACAATGGACTGAATAGTCTAAGTGAGCCTGAATCTTAATCGGGCTGCCACTTTAACCTAACCTAACCATATATATGCATAGCCAGATTTTCCCAAATTTGGCCATAGAACCCTTATTTATTAACCGATCTTACTAAAAGTTTGCTAGATTCAGTCCTCTATAGTACTAACTATATGTGCAAAATTTCATCGAAATCGGTTCAGATGTAGATATAGCTCCCATATATGTATCACCCGATTTTGAAAAATCGCCCCTAATAACCTTATGTTTGACCATACAGGCCTCATTTCTTAACTGATCTTACTCAAATCTTGCACAAGGTAACCTTTTGTGGTATTAATCAAACCCGCAAAATATTATGCAATTTGGTTCAGATTTAGATATAGCTTCCATATATATGCATCGCTCTATTTTCCCAAATTTTGCCATAATACTCTTATTTATTAACCAATGTTACTCAAATTTCAAATTTTGATGTACTAGCCGATCGTATTTATACGTACTTGTAGCTTTTACATAAGAATATTGCTCGATTTTTACAAATTTTGATTTATTACCCACACTAATTTAACGATTTTCTCTTTTTTAATAATGGGCTCAATATTAGTGGCATACTAACTCCGTAGGTGCAATATCAACACAGCCAGTGTTGCTAGAAGTAGGGGAAATTCTCTATTTAGCGTCTTGTAGGGACGTAGGGCCACAATGTAGGACATTTTCACTCAACATAATTTGTAATAATTTTTACATTTTGGTGGCTCTAGAGGAGGAAATTAGAAGCCGGCAAGGCTTGATCTTTAATAATGTGTGGTAAACTTTATTCCTGTAGAAAATTTTGTCAACATTTTATTTCTATAGAACATTTTGTCAAAATTGTATTTGTATTATATTTCTATAGAAATTTTTTTCAAAATATTATTTCTAAAATTTTATTTCTGTGGAATTTTTTCTCAAAATTTTATTTCTATAGAATTTATTGTCAAAATATTATTTCTATAGAAAAATTTCTCACAAAAATTTGTTTATAGAAACTTTTTCCAAAATTTTATTTTTATAGAGAGGTTACTAATTTGGGTAGAATTCTACCAACTGTGGCAACCGTGGTGGTAATACAAATTTATATTCTAAGTTATATACGTTGCATATTCATGTTTTAAGATAATAAAGTACTTAGAACCATTTTTGTTTTGTAAAATTTTTTAAATTTAACGAAAAATATAGTAGGGAATTGTTTGGGAATGTATGGGAAAGTAGGGAACTTTTTTTGTCCTTGTAGGGTAAACCGAACATTTTCCCTGGAAACATTGACTATGAGCTATAGTCAGATTGACACAAAGCACCCATAGACATGTACCCCTTAATTTTCGTAAATATGTAACTGTGGTTTATCTCCCAGACCTATATGTTACCCCACAAATGCTTATGATTACTAATTCTGTAATGGTGATTTAGGGTATGATATAGTCGGCCCCGCCCGACTTTCTACTTTACTTACTTGTTTTACAATTATTTTTACATATATTCCAAAAATTCCGAAAAGATGTTTGAAAATCCATATTACTATATTAAATTTTTACAATGAAACTGCGAAATGCGTGTTTAGAAATACAAATAAATATGAATTTTTATTAGTGAATTTCATTTATTTTAAAGATAATAAACTCTTTAAATTGTTGCTTTGGATCATTCCCCACCAAGTTATAATACAATTTGCGAAAAAGTGTATAAAGTTATTCTGCTTTTAGAGATTAGAGTTTTGCCACTAAAATGAAAAATAGTTTTAGCGGCAAAACTCGAACTTAACGCTCTTATTTTTGAAAGTGTCCGCCAACTCCTCTGGGACTACTTATTAAAAAACTAAACTTTGTTTTTATACATTTTATTGTTTAATTTTTCACTGTTTCCCCCTTTTTTATTTTACTGTCCCAACTCTAAAAAGAGTATAGTGCCCTTTCGTTATTTTTTATGAAGATCCCTTTGTAATTTTTATAAATTGTCCACTGTTTTTTTTTTTTTTTTTTTTTTTTTTAATTTCCTTTGTCTGAATATTTTGACTTACTCGTCGTACGTTCCGATTTCCTTTGAAAAACCAAGAAAAACATATGTGTCCCAAACATTTAATGCTAGTTTAGGAACATTACATTTTTGCACTTAAATATATTCTGCCCGAAACACATTTTGTTTATATCGGAACATATGAAAAACATATTTTTCTAAGAGTGTAGGAAAATACTAGTCCTAAAAATATTTCCTTTATTGTATATCATAGCCATAGTTTTGTGTAATAATATTTTTTGAACTCAAGTTCTGGTGGTTATAAAAAATTGACTTGTCTGAGGGCGGTTCGGAAACTTCTTAGCCTATCAATAAAAGAGAATAGTTAGTTTTTCAAAAATATTTTTATTTTCAATATAATCTCCTGAAACTTCAATACTTTTAGTCCACCGCTTTTCTAGAAATTCTATCCCTTGATTAAAATAGTTTTCCTCAAGCTCTTCAAAATAGTGGTTTACATCTGTAATTGCATCTTCATTTGAGGTAAAACGCTTGCCAGCAAGGATTTTTTTAGATTTGGGAACAAGTAGAAGCCACTGGGAGCTAAATCAGGAGAATAAGGTGGGTGGTCAAGCAACTCGTACTTTAATTCGTTGATTTTAGTCATTGTTAAAACACTGGCTGGTGTGTTGTCTTGATGAAAAATTATTTTTTTGTGCTGTAAGCCAGGACTTTTTCTCGAATTTGTACATTTAATTGATCCAAAAGGTTGCAATAGTACTCTGAATTTATTGTTTTACCCTTAAAATTATTTTTTTGTGTTGTAAGCCAGGACTTTTTCTCGAATTTGTATATTTAATTGATCCAAATACAATAGTACTCTGAATTTATTGTTTTACCCTTTTGCAGATAGTCAATCAATAAAATACCTTTGAAGTCCCAAAAAACCCTTGCCATAACCTTACCAGCGGATTGAATTGTTTTGCCTTCTTTGGGGCACTTCCTCCAGCTTCAGTCCATCGTTTGGATTGTTCTTTTGTCTCTGGAGTATAGTGGTGGATCCACGTCTCATTTTCGCTTAAAACGATCCAAACAAGCTTGAGAAATGTTCATTCTTATGCGTTTTTGATCGACTGTTAACAAATGCGGCACCCATCTTGCAGAAAGCTTTTTCATTTGTAGTTCTTCATTCAAAATTAGATGGACTCGATCATTTGAGATGCCCATGATATTAGCAATTTCACGCACTTTTATTCGTCGATCATTTAATACCATATCATGCACTTTGGCTACAATTTCTGTTGTTGTTGCTGTTTTTGGACGTCCACTACGTGCTTCATCTTCAATGCTTGTACGACCACGTTTAAATTCAGCAACCCAATTTTTTACTGTTGCATATGAAGGAGCAATTTCACCATATCATGAATTTCTTGCCCCTATAAACCTTTCTTATGTAAATATTTAATGACAGCATGCATTTCTAATTTTTCCATTGTAAAAGTAATGCGGTTGCGTCTTTTTTCAACACCTGTTTCTATATGAAGGAGTTGCCAGATAGAAACAAAATTTAACATGTGTTCATAACAGAGATGGAAGTTTCCAAAACACTTATCTTTTTGCTGTTTATACCGCGCTTTTTGTGCTAGGCTAAGAAGTTTCCGAACTGCCCTCGTATTGTACGAAAATTTTCTTAGTTGTATACAGGATTATTGTACTCTTGATTCCTTAATTTCTCTACTTTTTTGAAAGTTATACTGGCAAACAGTTTATTTTAAACCAATTTCTTAATATATGTTTCCCAAACAACTGTTAATTTTTCCAGGAATATTTTGAATGAGTGTACATTCTTCCTACAGCGTAGTAATAATAATCTTCCTATGCCCTTGATCGGGAGATATAGAATCGCAAAAAACAACACAACTCTCGAATTTTTAAGTTTAATTTTGACAAAACAACATATCTCATCACATGTTGTCAAATACATTCGAAATACTTGTATGGTATTTTTTACATAAGGTTTCTGTAATTGGACATTTTTTTGTAAGAAAACAAAATTTCTGAAGTCATGGCGTTATGTCGAACAACTAAGCAAACTAAACGCATTTCAGTCAGGATTCAATGTTACAAAACACTATAAATAAAGATATTTTTTTTACAAAACAACATAAGTCAGTAATCTCTGGATCGGTGCTACGTGAATTTGGTAAAGTGAAAAAAACCAATGGAAAGATCAATCACACAAATATTAAACATTTTACAGTTTTTTTTTCTATAGATGTGTTTGTGACCACTTAAGGTGTATTTTCGCTCTCCTGTAAAATTGAGTTTTTTGACTAATAGGGTTTGTCATAATTCCACAGATGTACCGAAAACGTTTTTCTTTTGTTAGAGTTTTTTGAATTTCTTCGAAAATTTTAAACTTTTATCACCAAACAAATTCGTTTGTTACAAAATTTTATTTTTTCAATAAAAAAACTATTTTTGAACCAACAACACAGTCCATTTCGTTTATATCATGCACTGTTCTTTTCTCACTTTAAGTCTTTAATAAGACACATTTTACATTTTCATAGTAAAAATTTAATATAGTTGTATGTAATGTTGAACATCTTTTCGGGATCTTCCGAACATATCTGGAATGTATGTAAAAAAAAAACTTTTTGGTGTTGGCCAAAGTAAAGGGTGATACGGTCAAAATTTGGTCAATATAAACTTGACGTATTTCTTTCAATTTTACATTTAAAAAACCTGAACACCCCATATTTTGAAGGTGTGTGTGTAGAATGTTGCTCCTATTTTGATTTTGGAATTCACTCTTCAGTTGTCAAAATGCCGTCCAAGCAAGAAGAGCAGCGTATCAAAATTTTGCTCGCGCATCGCGAAAATCCGAGCTACTCGCACGCAAAGATGGCAAAATCGCTAAAAGTTGCCAAATCAACCGTTACAAATGTAATTAAACGTTTGTCGACAGCCAGGAAGTCTGCATCGGGGGGAAATTGAAAATCGGAAGCCGCTGAGACGACAAAGAGAGTTACCGGTAGTTTCAAGCGAACCCCTACCTCTCTCTCCGAGATGCCACAAATAAGCTGGGTGTATCGTCTACAACCGTACATCGAGCCAAAAAACGAGCCGGACTATCGACTTACAAGAAGGTAGTGACTCCAAATCGCGATGATAAACAAAATACGACGGCCAAAGCGCGATCCCGGAGGCTGTACACGACGATGCTGACGAAGTTTGACTGCGTGGTAATGGCCGACGAAACCTACGTCAAAGCCGACAAGCAGCTTCCGGGACAGGAGTTTTATACGGCAAAATGAAGGGGAAAGGTAGCAGATATTTTCAAGCACATAAAACTGTCAAAGTTCGCAAAGAAATATCTGGTTTGGCAAGCCATCTGTACGTGTGGCTTGAAAAGCAGCATTTTCAAAGCTTCCGGGAATGTCAACCAAGAAATTTACCTGAAGAAACACGGTTGTTCCGTACTGTTTTGGCCGGATTTGGCATCTTGCCATTACGGTAAAAAGGCCATGGAGTGGTACGCCGCCAACAACGTGCAGGTGGTTCCCAAGGACAAGAACCCTCCCAACAAGCCAGAGCTCCGCCCAATTGAGAAATACTGGGCTATTGTCAAGCGGAACCTAAAGAAGACCAAAAAACTGCTAAGGACGAGCAGCAGTTCAAGGCAAACTAGCTTTCTGCGGCGAAGAAGGTGGACAAGGTGGCTGTACAAAATCTGATGGCAGGTGTCAAGCGTGAGGCCCGGCAATTCGGATTTGGAAAAGCGAAAGCCTAACTGAATATTTTTCCTGAATTTTATACTAATTGAACTTGAAAAAGAAATTTAATTTTATTTTTTAAATAAACGATTTCACCGATTTACACGCGTTTTCCCTTGACCAAATTTTGACCGTATCACCCTTTAGGGATCGAACCCAGGAGCCTTGGTATGCAAGGCTGACGTACCAACCACTGCTCCACGGTGCCCAACTAAATGTATATTTCTGTTAAATAAAATATGTTTAACCGGCTTGTGGGCGCTACAAACTATGCTATATAAATATAACTTATAACGATAATTGTCTATTGATTACAATAACAGCTACGTAGCCCAGTGGATAGCGTGTTGGCTTACAAAATGCATTGTCCGCAGTTCGGTTCTCCGTCCAGGCGAAAAGTAAAATTTAAACAAATTATAAAATCGAAAAATTTCTTCTACATTGTTTGTATTACAGAAAAAGGTGCTAAGAAGTAAAAAACGTGGATGTGAGAAAGATGTGAGATAAAATGCAATTAGCCCGAAATGCTTGTTTTTTTGAGTTAGTCTTTATGAAATTGTTTTTACATCTTAGAAAAGAAAAACGTTTATCACAAAAAGTATATACTTTTCTTGCAAATAAACTTCCTTACAGCGAAAAGGAAATGAGAAACGATGTTTATTTGTCTAAAATTTCGTTTGGGAGGAAATAATTATTTTTTTGTATGTATGTATTCCTTACCTTTAACTCTAGCTTCCTTATACGCTATTTCTTCTTGAAGAAGTTCTTCTGCATTTCTGCGTTGAAATGACCTCTCGTGCAATTCGTAAAGCATAAGCCATACTCGGGTTTCATCTGCAGCATACTGAAAAATAAGACATTGTACATGGAAAATAATTAGTTAATTAGTGAGAAGAGTAAAACCGATTACTGTGCACAAAATATGATATACAATGTAGGGGTCGGATCTGGCAACCATCTCTGATAAAATCTGAGATATTTGAGTTTGTGATCTATATGCAAAAAAGAATAGAAATAAGATGCGTACTAATAGAATAAGATGCATGTGAGAAATGCATTAAATATTATCCGAGGAGAACCGTCAAAATTTCTGTGTATGTTATGTAGGTTAAAGGACATCAGCCGAATATAATACGCTAAAAAACCAAATTTCAAACCAACAATGTTTCCATTTATTGCTAAAATTGTTTATTTGAAGCCAAACAATATTTAGTTAGGGTTCCATAAACAAAGTTATATTTGCCGTTAAAGAAATATTTGTACAAAAAGGAGGAAAAAACTATTTGTTTGTGTGCACGCAAATCAAGATGATCGAAAGAGAACGACGGCCTAGAGTCAAATCAATTGTTCCAATCAAAGACAATAAATTTTATGAAGATAGAGGAAATTGGTTTGCGTCATACCAAAAGTTGCATTTACCATTTTAGTTCCATACATGTTTGTAATTTTTTTATTTGTTTTTCGTTTTTAAATGAAAATCTTAATTTTCTTAATGAAACAATGTTAAATTTTAGGCAACAACAAAAAAATTAAATTTTCTCCTTTATGGAAATTTATTGCGTGCTCTTAATTTCTTTTTATTTGCATTTTAATGCTATGTCAATACTTGTCGTATACGAGTGTGGTTCGAGTATGAAACTAGCACGGTAAATGGTTTGATCTCCTCAGTAGCCAATTTCCTATCTTCCCAGAATTCATTGTCTCTGGTTCCAATAAGCTATTATTTAATAAGCTATTAGTATACATAGAGATTTACTACACATTGCAAATTTTTTTTCGTTTTTGTCGTACTTCTCTGATTGTTGTTGTTATTATTTCGAATATAAAGCAAGTTTGTTGTTTTTTGGATAGAATGAGGTGTGTGGAAGACGCGAGCAAAAATTCGCAAAAAAATAACGGTACATTTCCCGAGAAAAAACACATTTGTCTGATGCTGTTTAGCGTCAAAAGTTATTACACACTATGTTTTCAAATCAAAAGTAGTTACACATGACTTAGTTTTATGTTTTATAAAAAGAATTATTTATTTTTTATTTTTTACTTATTTTAAAAGAGTTAATATTTAGTAATTCCACCATTGGCATCAATTACTGCTTGCAACCTGGCAGGGATCGACTCAATCAAGGTTTGGATAAAAGAAAGAGGTATTTTAGCCCAAATATTTTTAATTTCTTCAATGGTGTCATCCAGTTTTCGATTTCTATCGATTATTCGGTTTTGTTTCATGAAACTCCAAACATTTTCAATGATGTTAAGATCCGGGCTTTGAGGGGGCCATTCAAGAACAGCTTGATCTACCTCCTTTAAAAACTTTGTTATTAACCATCCTTTATGGCAAGGAGCATTATCCTGTTGTAGAATCCAGGCGTTACATGGAAATAGGCTATTTGCTGAAGGAAATGCATGATCGTTCAGCACATCGATATACCCAGACTGATTCAAAGCTCCTTTAATTGATACGAACTCTCCCAATCCATAGAATGATATGCATCCCCAAAACATTACATATCCTCCGCCGAATCTGTTCAGAGGCTGTCGTGCTTTGCTTATAAGAGTTGAGGGTAGATGCATATACTTTCTTCCAAAAGAGCCCTGGAACTCAAAAGAAGACTCGTCAGTCCACAAAACGTTGTGCCAAAACTCTTTTGGCTTATTAAGATGTTCTCGAGCAAAAGCAAGCCGTTTGGCTTTGTTGCTTGGCGTTATGTCGATCACTTTGCGGACTACATAGGTTTTGATTTCCATGCTCTTCATCTTGCGACGTAAAGTAGCTTCACGTACATTTTTCCCAATTACTTTTTCCGAATTTTCTGCAATGCGAATAGGGCTTATTGTTGGATTTACCATAAGGACTCTCATTAATCTTGTTTTCTCCCTTTGTCCAATAACAGGTTTTCGTCCACTTTTCTTTTTATCTTCTAAATTTCCACAAGTATCCTTCTTTTTTACTAAATTGTACACCGTTTTGCGTGAAATGCCATACATTTTCACAAGATCTGAAGCCGAAATTCCCATTTTAAATTTTGTCACAATCTCGGATCTTGTTTCAATATTTAAATGCTTTCTTTTGACCATTTTCGTATATTAAATTAACAATGTTAATATTTTGCGTAATCCTCTACAAGAGTAATGTAAAACACAACTACTTAACTCACCAGGTAGCGAAAAACTAATGATATTGCTATTGTTTAATTACTTTTGATTTGGAAAAATAGTGTGTAATAACTTTTGACGCTAAACAGCATCAGACAAATGTGTTTTTTCTCGGGAAATGTACCGTTATTTTTTTGCGAATTTTTGCTCGCGTCTTCCACACACCTCAATCTATCCAAAAAAAAACAAACTTGCTTTATATTCGAAATAATAACAACAACAATCAGAGAAGTACGAAAAAAACGAAAAAAATTTGCAATGTGTAATAACATTTGACTAGGGCTGTATATGTATCCTATTTTTATACCCTAAACCACATAGTGGTTTGGGTATAATAAGTTTGATCGGCCAAAAAATGTGCCTACCAGAAATATTGATTTTAGACCCCATAAAATATATACCGATCGACTCAGAATCACCTCCTGAGTCGATCTAGCGCTTGGTGTCCGTCCGTCCGTCCGTCTGTCCATGTATTTGTTGTTCACAGGATTCCGGTCGCAGTTATTAACCGATTTTGATGAAATTTGGTACAGGGAGTTTTTTGGGCACAAGGACGAATGCTATTGAATTTGGAAGAAATCGGATCAACTTGAGATATAGCTCCCATATATATGTATCGCCCGATTTCGACAAATGGTCATCGTCACCAAATTTGGCAAAAGGTAATATTTTCCATCGCCCTTCAAGTCTGCAAAATTTCATCCAAATCGGTTCAGATTTAGATATAGCTCCCATATATATGTATCGCCCGATTTTCCCAAATTTGGCCACAAAACCCTTATTTATCAACCGATCTTACCCAAATTCGGCTAAATGTAGTCTTCTATAGCACTTACTATATGTGCAAAAAATCATCGAAATCGGTTCAGTTTTAGATATAGCTCCCATATATATGTACCGCCCAATTTTTCTAAATTTGGCCATAAAACCCTTATTCATCAACCGATCTGACCCAAATTTGGCTAAACGTAGTCTTCTATAGCACTTACCATATGTGCAAAAAATCATCGAAATCGGTTCAGATTTAGATATAGCTCCCATATATATGTATAGCCAGATTTTCCCAAATTTGGCCATAGAACCCTGATTTATTAACCAATCTTACTAAAAGTTTGCTAGATTCAGTCCTCTATAGTACTAACTATATGTGCAAAATTTCATCGAAATCGGTTCAGATGTAGATATAGCTCCCATATATGTATCACCCGATTTTGAAAAATCGCCCCTAATAACCTTATGTTTGACCGTACAGGACTCATTTCTTAACTGATCTTACTCAAATCTTGCACAAGGTAACCTTTTGTGGTATTAATCAAACCCGCAAAATATTATGCAATTTGGTTCAGATTTAGATATAGCTTCCATATATATGCATCGCTCTATTTTCCCAAATTTTGCCATAATACTCTTATTTATTAACCAATGTTACTCAAATTTCAAATTTTGATGTACTAGCCGATCGTATTTATACGTACTTGTAGCTTTTACATAAGAATATTGCTCGATTTTTACAAATTTTGATTTATTACCCACACTAATTTAACGATTTTCTCTTTTTAAATAATGGGCTCAATATTAGTGGCATACTAACTCCGTAGGTGCAATATCAACACAGCCAGTGTTGCTAGAAGTAGGGGAAATTCTCTATATGTAGGGTTTTTCTAATATTTAGCGTCTTGTAGGGACGTAGGGCCACAATGTAGGACATTTTCACTCAACATAATTTGTAATAATTTTTACATTTTGGTGGCTCTAGAGGAGGAAATTAGAAGCCGGCAAGGCTTGATCTTTAATAATGTGTGGTAAACTTTATTCCTGTAGAAAATTTTGTCAACATTTTATTTCTATAGAACATTTTGTCAAAATTGTATTTGTATTGTATTTCTATAGAATTTTTTTTCAAAATATTATTTCTATAAAAAATTTTCTCAAAATTTTATTTCTGTGGAATTTTTTCTCAAAATTTTATTTCTATAGAATTTATTGTCAAAATATTATTTCTATAGAAAAATTTCTCACAAAAATTTGTTTATAGAAACTTTTTCCAAAATTTTATTTTTATAGAGATTTAACAAACAAGGTTACTAATTTGGGTAGAATTCTACCAACTGTGGCAACCGTGGTGGTAATACAAATTTATATTCTAAGTTATATACGTTGCATATTCATGTTTTAAGATAATAAAGTACTTAGAACCATTTTTGTTTTGTAAAATTTTTTAAATTTAACGAAAAATATAGTAGGGAAAATTGTTTGGGAATGTATGGGAAAGTAGGGAACTTTTTTTGTCCTTGTAGGGTAAACCGAACATTTTCCCTGGAAACATTGACTATGAGTTATAGTCAGATTGACACAAAGCACCCATAGACATGTACCCCTTAAGTTTCTTAAATATGTAACTGTGGTTTATCTCCCAGACCTATATGTTACCCCACAAATGCTTATGATTACTAATTCTGTGATATAGTCGGCCCCGCCCGACTTTCTACTTTACTTACTTGTTTATATATGTATCCTATTTACATCAGAATCCACTGTCGTCGGAACTTTTATTGATAATACCGCAGTCCAAGTAATTTACTACAGATTTATTTAAATACTTTAAGTATATGACTAAAAATCCTGGCTCATAAAAGCGATTGAGTTGAAATCAAAACTCTGCATCGAATACACAAGCAATTACTTCAAGCACACGCCACGCAATTCGAGTAGTAACTCCATTTCTCAAACGAGTAAAAATAAACTTTGCAAATTGTGAAACAGAACAAATAGAACCCAATAAAGCAAGCACCAAACAATGTTCTGGAGTATTCGAAATTCCAATTCCATTCGTTTTATAATTTCCATTACTGTGTACATTGTTGCCAGTATTGGGGATTTTCCCCTAAATCGGGGATATTTTGTCATAAATGGGGACGAAACTTTTGGTTGGGGACTTGGGGATTTGGTGGGGAATTTTCAAAAATTTTGGGATTTTTGTGGGGAATTTTCGAAATCTGTATAATTTAGTATAATAGTTATATCAGGTTTAGAGTTATGGTTTATATAAAAGAAATTAAATAACTATAGCGAACCTTCAAAATATAAAAAAGCTTTCCTCCTCTTGATCCCACAACATTTATTTGGGTGCCCAAGAGCTAATTTACCCTGCTTGCCTAAGAAAATTTTCTATTATTGTGAAATTATTTGTACACTGTTAGAAAAATATGTTTTTCATATATTCCGATATAAACAAAATGTGTTTCGGGCACAATTTTTAAACACAATATATTTAAGTGCAAACATGTAATGTTCCTAAACTAACACTAAATGTTTGGGACACATATGTTAATATGTTAGAATATATTATATTTGGGGCATGAATGTTTCATAAAAATAATATGTGTGAATGTAAACATATATAAATTTACAAATTTCGAGTAACCATATATATGTTGTGATATTTTATTCAGAGAGCGACAGGGAGAGAGTATAGAGAAAGAAATAGAGATGGAAACCGGGAGGGTTGCGAAAGATATAAACTTAACATATCGAGAGAACCAAAAGAGAGCAATTTATGTGAAACCTCTTGTATGTTGTTTGTATACTGTTTTACGATAAGGCCAAAAATTTGATATGCCTATGTCTAAATATTATTTAATTTGAATATTAGAATGAGTATTCGGAGTAAAGAGAATAAACATTCGGTACCAAGAGAATAGGCCTTTGAAAAAAACAGCATGTGCTATCGCCTTGAGGGGAGATGTGTGGATCTTCATAAAAATAACGAAAGGGCACTATACTCTCTTTAGAGTTGGGACAGTAAAATGAAACAAGTAAGAAATAGTGAAAAATTAAACAGTAAAATGTATAAAAACAAAGTTTAGTTCCTCTTTATTAATAAGTAGTCCAAGAGGAGTTGACGGACACCTTCAAATATAAAAGCGCCTAATGCCCGCTTTTATATTTGAAGGTGTCCGTCGAGTTTTGCAACTAAAATAATTGAAAAAGTTTATTTTCTTTAAAATAAATTAGTAAAGAAAAGTAAAAAAGCAAAACATTTTAGAACGATAATGCCAACTTAATACCGGTCTTAAAGGTAAAAATGAAATTAAGTACAAAACAAGATCAATTTTAAATGCATTTAAAATGGTGTTAAATGCTGTTAACTCCTAATTAAATTTATGTGTATATTATAAAATTATTTATGTATGTTTATACTCGACTCTTCTTTTGTTAGAGTTTGTGAATTCCTTCCAAAATTTCAAACTTTTATACAAAAAAAAAATAGAATTTTATCCAAAAGCTCAGTCCATTTCATTTATATCAAGCACTGTTTCTGACTGTAAATCTTTAATAACCCACATTTCGAAGTTTCATTCTAAAAATTTTATATAGTATAAATATAAATGTGTACATTAAAAAAAATTGTGTTCGGTCGGAGCAGGAATTGAACCCACGACTCTTTGCATGCAAGGCAGACATGCTAACCACTGCTCCACGTGGCCAACAAATGTATGTTTCTATTAAATAATGTTATGTTTGCATGGGCTCGTGGGCGCTGCAAACTATGCTATATAAATGTAACTTATAACGATAATTGTCTACTGGTGACTATAACAGCTACGTAGCCCAGTGGATAGTGTGTTGGCTTACAAACCAAAGGCCTGCACAAGCCTATTCGAAGTAATCGATGTTCTAGTGAAGGCAATACGAATACTTCGATTAATGAATAAAACAAAACCACTGTAAAGCGATTACAGTGTCAAGCATTGCAGAGCCATAACATTCAAAAGGAATCGTTTTATAGTTCTTTATAAATTACGGTCGGATAAACCCTGCGACACAACACGTTGCGGCGACAAATCCGATTGTATAAGGTCGTGTTCGGCTGTCGCGGCGACGTGTTGGCATAAAATCAAAACAACTTTGATTTTTTCTGGTTGGGTGGTACAAATCATTGAGTGTAAGGGGATGTTCGACAAACATTATCAAAGACAAATTTATTTTTACATTAAAAACAGGCATTTCTGCAATGAAATTAATGATGGTTCGCCAATTCTGGTTGAAAATTAAAGAAATATATAAATCTAAACCAGTATTGTGGCAAAAACGTGGAAAAATTCCACTTCCAATCAATGGGAAACCAGACGACAAGTATTTTAAATTCATCAAGTAATTTGTAATATATAAAATGTGGATTACTTCAGGAATCATTGTTTTGACACATATACCAGGATTTTTTTTTATTATTTTCTTACATTTTTTCAGTAAAAAATGGTTTCACCCATAAATCTTCGTACAACTTCATTGTTTGTTTATGCTTTTTATTTTTTTACGTTGTCATCACATTTGTTCGTGCAGTGTAAGGGCAAAACTTGAACGAACACACAACAAATAGACGAACGTCTGTCGGAGTGTTTATCCGACCGTCTAAGGTCCGCTTAAATCAAAACATTTTTAGTGAAGATAGAATACTTTGCATTAGCAACGACGAAACTTCGTATGAGACACGAAGTAACTATCAAACAAAAGCCAAACACAATCGTCGATCAGTTGATTGGCAGAAGTCAATGAATGCAGGCTGAGAACGGGTCTGTGCTTTTTATTGTATGTGCCAACAATAAACAAAATAGGAATGGTGTGTATGTGTGTGTAGCATACTATTATAGTTGAGAAAACGAAATAACTTCATCTACACAGAAATGGAAATTATAAAACGAATGGATTTGGAATTCCGATTACATTCGAATACTTCAAAACATTGTTGGGTGCTTGCTTTACTGGGTTCTATTTGTTTTGGTTCACAATGTGTAAGGTTTCTATTTCACTCGTTTGAGAAATGGACACTGAATTTACTACTCGAATTGTGTGGCGTGTGCTTGAAGTATTCGCTTGTGTATTCGTTGCAGAGGTTTGTTACAAACTGTATGGTCCTCGGTTCGATTCTCCGTCCAGGCGAAAGGTAAAATTTAAAAAATTTATAAAAATGAATAATTTCTTCAACATTATTTGTATTACAGAAAAAGGTGCCAGGAACTAAAAATTTACTGGAAGTGAAAATTATGTGAGGGAATGAGCAAAATCTTCTTTGGGGAGAATTCTTCCAAGCATATAATATTTTTGGGCTCAAAATGCTTCCAAACATATAATATGTTCACATAAAACAAACATATTAGTATTCAATAATATATGTGCTTCCTGCAAAATATGTTTGGAACATATGTTAGAAAAGCGATTTTTTTTTGAGGGTGTAGGACTGGGGTCAAAGTGATCGATCACCCAATTTTATTTCTGTACTATTTAGAACAAAATTTTGATTCATAAGTAGACATAGGGACCGAACTCCAATTTTTAATTCTCGAACAATTAAAAGACGATTTCCATAAGATAACAATTAATTCCACAATTAATTCATAATTAATTAATAATTAATTCTTATTAGGGCTTGTATCGGATAATATTTTGAACACCCGTCTCCTGGTTTTGTGTTTTGAAATCTTCATATTATTGTACCTCACAAACTGGCATAAGAAAAATTTAATATTTTACAATTTTTAAATTATTACGGATTTTCTACAGCAGTGCCTATTCCTTTACTTATTTTCAAAAAAACTTGTCAAAAATGTGTTGGGGATTTTCGTGGGGAATTTTAATTTAAGTTTCGTCTCTGCTAAAGCAAAATATTCTATTTTCACTAAAAATTTTGTTTACGATTACAACAGAACCAAAATATTGAAAAGAACTGTACAACGATTCCTTTTGAATGTGATGGTTCTGTAATCAGTGTTGCCAGTATTTTCCGAGCTCTTGTCCCCAAAATGGAACGCTTTTATCCCCAAAAATCCCCAATTTAATTTGACAAGTTTTTTGAAGAAAGTGAGCGAATAGACTCTGCTATAGAAAACCCGCAAAAAATTAAAAATTGGAAAAATGTGCAATATTTGTTATACCAATTTGCGAGTTACAAAAAGATGAAGATTTCAAAACACAAAACCAGGAGGCGGGTGCTCAAAATATCATCCGATACCAGCCACCATAAGAGTGAATTATTGGTATGAAGAGTCATCGAGTCATCTTATGCAAATCCTCTTCTAAATGCTCGAGAAATAATAATGGTCGGTCAATATATAGTCAGGAAATAAAATTGGCTTATCGATCAAAACGCGTTATTGTCCCGATATGATATTACAAAATCAGTGATGTACGCATATTTTTAAAATCAGTGATGTACGCAGATGAGTCCTTACAAAATAATTTCACAATAGTAAAAAATTTCTTAGGAATAAGAGTAAATTGTAAAGAAGCTTTTGGATAACCAAAATAAATGCGGTGGAATAAAGAGGAGGATTTTTTTATTTTGGAGAATCTCTGTACTTCTTTAACCCATTACACGCCAAGGCAATTTAAAACAAAAAATGTTAAATTCATTTATATATTTACACTGAACTTCAGTTAAAAAATATAAAAAAATCACAAAAAAACATAAAAAACTTAAAAAAAAAAAACAAAAAGAAACCTTGCCTAGTTTCATTTATAAACAAAGTTCTGCGATATTAAATGTTGCCGATTTTCGTTCTCAAGCGAGTACAATGGCAGGAAATGGGTTAAGTCTTTTTTTCGCCTTTTTTAAGAAGTAAAGAATTTCATATAAACCATAGTTCTTACTCTGATTAATTATACTGAACAGGTTTCGAAAATTTCCCCACAAAAATCCCCAAATTTGTAGAAATTCCCCACCAAATCCCCTAGCCCCCAACTCAAAAAATATTTCCCCATCTACGAAAAAATATTCCCGATTTGGGGAAAAATCCCCAATGCTGGCAACTCTGTCTGCAATGCTTGACACTGTAATCGCTTTACAGTGTTTCTGTTAAGCGGACCTTAGACGGTCGGATAAACGCTACGACAGAGGTTCGCCTATTTGTTGTATGTTCGCTCAAGTTTTACCCTCACACTGCACGCAAATTATGTCGAGGGTATTTCTCTTAGGAGAAAAAAATAAAACGACTTTGAAAACTTAAGTTTTCAATCTTTATTCATTAACTTGAATCTTAAGACTAACTTAAAAACTCTAATTGGTTTTTAATATATTATTGTTAGTAGCGATGAATTCGATGACGATGTTAATATCGTTCATTGATCCATCGCCCTATTTAAATATTTTTTCATTATTATGCTGACATCGTTATTTTTGCCAGCTACAATAGGGTGGGAAGTACACATACGGATGTGAGGGTACGTAACTCCTCCCTCCCTTGTCGAAGAATTCTCCTGAATTCGATTCTTTATTTGTATCTTAATGTTTTTTTGTTTACATTGTAAATATAGTACATATACAAGTGTGGCGGTTATTGCTATAGGTATTATGCTATACATTATAGTACATTGGTATCTTAGTTCCTTTATTTCTTTTATATTTTCAATTTGTTGGAGTTCTATTTCTTTAAATGTTATTTGTTTTGGGAATTCGTTTGGTGTATTACTGTCATCTATAGTGATCTGTTCAATATACATATATTTTCTGTTGGTGAATGTTTTTTTCATTAAGCTTATTGTACAGTTTTCAAATGTGATTAGCATATTTTGTGAGCTATTTTTATATTCAAAGTTTGAAATGCAATTTTGTCGTGCTATGTTAATGTCAATATTTTGTATTACAATCATATTTTCATGTATCTGTTCTATTCTTTTTGATAAATCATATACAGTTTTACAATTTTTTAAATATATACAATGGGATGTTTCTGTAAGCTCGTTAATCATTTTATTTTCCTCGTAAGTGTACATTTTATCCATTATTTTCAAAACTTTTTCTGTTGATGCGTCTATTTTATAATGATCTTTGTTAGTAATGGGTATGATTGTATATTGTGTTGATTGTATTGTTCTTGTTGGTAGCTTAATTGCTAATATTAACGAGTCGTTGTAAATCATTAGCCCTAGTCTACATAGTTTTATTTTTAAGAAATCTATTTCATATTTGTTTATTTCTTCTGCTGTTAATATTGATGGATGAAGTGTATTATATTTAGCGGATGCTATGTTTTCTAGGATTTCGTCCACTTTGTTTTCTAGGAATTGTAATTTTAATAGTTGATCATGGTATGTAAGTCTACTTATAATATCATTATTATGGGTTTGTATTGGGGTTATTGTTAGGGATGCCAATGTTAGAGGTGTTGTAATCGAGAGAATCATCAGAATTATGAATACCTGTGAATTTAGAAGGACGCTTTATATTAGACACATGGATGTTGGTGAGGTTCCTTTTTATAAATTTGGGTGTTTCCTTATGCCTGACGTTTTTATAATTTTTTATGAAACCCTCCTGTCTTTGTTCAATATATGTTTCTCTATTCTCGTTTGCTTTTTCTATGTGTTTTTGTTTTATGTTTTTGAGACGATTATATATTTTGTTGTGGTCAACCTTATGATTTTGAGCTTCGAAGGGTGTACATCCAATTGCACTGTGATAGTTATTGTTATACAAGATGATAGCTTTATTCATTTGCATAATAATGGGTATTTTTTCCTCAATATTTAGTGTTCTAATTTTTTCCGTTAAAGTATTATTAAGTCGTTCTGCGTCGGAATTTCCGGTGTGACTATTTGCTTTAGTAGTATGAAATTCTATATTTTCCGCTTTTAAATATTCTGTGACGACACCTGAGTTGAACTCATTATCGAAAACGAATTTTTTTATTTTTCCTTTTATAGCAATAAACTCTTGAATTTTACTTAGAATAGTTCTTGCATTCCTGTCTGGTAGTGGGAAACATATTGCATGTTTTGAAAATTTGTCTATAAAAATGATAAATGATTGTTTGCTGTTTATATACGTATCAATATGGACTATTTCGTTAATTGTTTTTGGAGTTTTCGTTAATGAGAATTTATTTTTAATAGGGTTACGATCGTATTTTCCTCCGCTACATATGTCGCAGTTATTTATAATTGTGTGTATATGTATTCTTAAATTTGGGTTATAGATTATTGATTTAAGTTTTTCGTATGTTGCAACTATACCACAATGGCAACATTCATTCTTGTGGAAAAGGGCAATTTGTTTTTTTAAGTCGTCTTCATTTTCTATATCTCTAGCGAATTTAGTACATTTTATAAATTTAATTTTTGGGTTTGTAGAATATTCATTTTCTATAATTTTTGATACTTTATAATATTCATGATCATTGAGATCCGAGTATATTCCAACTTTGCCGCTTTTCAGTTCCCTTCGTAGTATATCGAGGGCCAAATTGTTATTAATGTCATCTTTTTCAATAAAGATTCTTTTATTTCCGAAAACTGTGGTTGTAGAGGTTACTTTTTTATCTGTAAGGATTAGCTGATGTTTAAATCTGTTGACGACTGTCTCTAAAATAGGTATACTATATCCTAGGTCCTCTTCTTGAGAATGGACGGTTTGAACTACCAATGATTCTGAGTCACTTTTGTCTCTATCTCCTGGTAATAGTTCGTTGCTTGGTTCTTCTAGATTATCGGTTCCGATTTCCTCGAGGTTTATTTCGTCTTCTCGTATTCTGCTTAAAAAATCGGCGATGTAATTGTCTTTTCCTTTTATGTAGTCAAGGGAGAAATTATACTCCCCTAGATTTATAAGCCATCTTTGAAGTCTTGGGCTAATATCTTTGCCAGAGTATTTAGTCATCAGCCACTTAAGTGGTTGATGGTCACTCTCAAGATCAAATTCTCTACCATATACATATGGTCTAATATATTTTACTGCCCAAACTATGGCAAGTAATTCTTTCTCTATTGTAGCGTAATTGCATTCGTGTTTGTTTAATGTACGAGATGCATAAGCAATTGGGTGTCCTTCTTGAGATAGAACAGCCCCTATTGCAAAATTACTGGCATCTGAAGTGATTTTAAATTTTTTCTGAAAGTTTGGATACCTTAGTATAGGGCTTTTGGTTACTAAATCTTTAAGTTTTTCAAATGAGACTATGTATTCTGGATCATTAATATTTATGGATTTGCCTTTTTTTAAGAATGTTGTCATTGGATGTGCTATTTTTGCATAATCCTTTATAAATTTCCTATAGAATCCTGTCATTCCGAGAAAGGATTTTATTTGTTTTACAGTACTGGGTAACTTTAATTTTTGGATGATGGAGACTTTATCGGGGTTTGGTTTTATTCCTTTAGCGGTCAATAAGTGACCCAGGAATTGTGTTTCTTTTCTTAGGAAATTGCATTTGTCTACTTGAATTTTTAGTTTAGCGTTTTGCAATACTTTAAATATTTTCTTCAAGGTTATCATATGCTCTTGAAGCGATGTGCTAAATATAAGAATGTCATCCATATAGACAACACATGTTTTATTAATGTAGTCCTTAAGGACTTCATTCATTAGCCTTTGAAATGTGGAAGGGGCATTTTTCAGCCCGAAAGGCATTCGAACAAACTCATAATGACCGGAAGGAGTTGAGAAGGCTGTTTTTTTTCGATCTTCTTCCCTGATTAGAATTTGGTGAAAACCCTTGGCTAGATCAAGAGTTGTAAAATATTGAGCTCTACCAAGTCTGTCTAGCAATGAATTTAGGTTAGGGATAGGGTATTTGTCATCCACTGTGAATTCATTTAGTTTTCTATAGTCTATAACTATTCTATATTTTTTTATTCCTGAATTATCCATTTTTTTCTCTACGATCCATAGTGGGCTATTATACGGCGAGTTACTTTTTTGAATTATATTTTGATTAAGCATCTCTTCAATTTGACGATTTATTTCAGATTCATGTATTTGTGGATATCGGTACATTTTTGCATATATAGGCTTATCTATGGTTGTTACTATTTCATGAAATACTTTATGTGTTGCTGATAGGTTATCTCCTTCTTTAAAGAAGAGATCTTTAAATTCATTCAGTAACTTTGTGGTTTGTAATGTTTCTTCTTTGTTGAGATGGCTCAAATCAAACTTCTCACGATTTTCGTGTTCTATTGTTTCAAGAGTACATATGTTGTTCATATATTCTGGGTATATATACTCTTCGAAGTATAATTTTTGATTTAATAGTTCTACGAATCCTACTTCAGTGTTTATTTTCGCTTTGAACGGTATAAGAAAATTTTGTCCTATTATGCCGAAAAAATTTTTATTAGAAAAGTCTATTATTTTCCATTGCAAATTACCTTCACATTTTAATTCTTTTGGAAAAGGGGTTACAATTACGTATTTAATTTCTTTGGTACCGTTAAGGGTTCTATAAATCCATGGACTTTTTATTCTAGTCATTGGGTAATCTTCTTTGAGAATACCCTGTTTTAGAATGCTAGTGGTTGAACCTGTATCAACCAGACATCTGACTTTTTGTTTTCCTATTGTTAGGGATATTATGGGTAGTTTTGCTCTTGAGGCAATATCAAAAAAATTTACTTCGTTATTCGTTTCTACTTTTTCTTCTTCGATAGTGTCCACTTCCATATACACTGGTCTACTAATAGTACTAGTTTGGTTAGATCCTTGTCTAGGAATATAGGTATTTCTTTGTTGGATATTCATGCTGTTAGTTTGTGTCGGTTTTTGTTGGTTAGTGTTGTATTGGTAGTTATGTTTTTGTTGGCTAGTGTTGTAAGTGTTATAGCTAGTTTTATGCTGATGGTTATTCTTTTGTTGGGTAATTTT
The DNA here is from genome assembly GCF_050003625.1 of Haematobia irritans. NCBI lineage: Eukaryota > Metazoa > Arthropoda > Insecta > Diptera > Muscidae > Haematobia > Haematobia irritans. Next base: position 75,156,357 of record NC_134400.1, on the reverse strand, counting down.
TTGTTGGTAGTTATTGTATTGTTGGTTAGTGTTGTAAGTGTCATAGTTAGTTTCATGTTGATAATTATTATTTTGTTGGTTAATTTTTTGTTGATAGTTATTATTTTGTTGTTTAATTTTATGTTTGTAATGAATGGCTCTTGGGTCGTCCAAGGCCCCTATTTGTGTATATCTCCTAATCACTTCATTTAAACTACTATGTTGGTCTATATGAGACCTCAATGGTATATCTATTTTCTCGATTAAAACGTTTACAAGATCTTTATCAACCCTACTTGGTTCGTACATTACCGGTCTCGTTACATCGAACAAATAAACTTGACTTAGATCATATTTAGCTTTTTCAAAAAAATTAAATAATTCTCTTAAGGTTCTTACTTTAACTTGACGACAGTTATTGAAGATATCGCCATATGTCATCTTTGGTCTGTTGAAGTCTATCAGTTTGGTTTTTATTTGGTCCCACGTTGCATCTGGTCCTAATTCTCTAACATAATTTCCTGTCGCTCCCAATATTTTTTCGTTTATGATGATCGACGTTGCCAGTCTTAAAAAATTGTTGTTGTTCTTCGGACATAGGCTTATTATCGACTCCACCGCTGAAATAAAGGCTACTGTTGAGTGATCCTCATCTAGCGGCTTTAGCTGCCTAAACTGAGTTAAAATGTCCTTTGGGGATAGACATAACTGCTCCTGATCCCACTGCTGAACTTGTTGTGGTTGTTGTTGCGATTGTTGCTGCATTTGTAACTGTAGCTGGTTTATAATACTTTCTTGTCGCCTTATGACTTCTGCCATTTGTTGTATTCCATTTTCTTCACTCAAATTTCGATTTGAATCGAATTCTTCTTGCCTGGACATTTTGTTGGTATGTATTCTTCTTTTCTGCACTTTTCGGCTCACAATATCAAATGTCTTTTTTTTTTTGTTTTTTTTTTTGTCTGTTATTTCACAGTGATGGTTTGGTTTAAAGCAATTTGTCACTTAAATTTTTTTCTGTTGTTGTTGGTTTCTTATTTCATTGTTCACAGTTGAATATTTTAATTTAAAACCATTTGTAGTTGCTTTTTTTATGAAAATTGTCAATCGGTTAGCCGGTATAAGTTTTGTTTTTGTTTTTCAAGCTTTCAATCGTTTAGTCGGTATATATTTTTTATGGTTCTTTTCAATTAAATTCTTTAGAATTTAATTTCCGTGACTGCGCCAATTATGTCGAGGGTATTTCTCTTAGGAGAAAAAAATAAAACGACTTTGAAAACTTAAGTTTTCAATCTTTATTCATTAACTTGAATCTTAAGACTAACTTAAAAACTCTAATTGGTTTTTAATATATTATTGTTAGTAGCGATGAATTCGATGACGATGTTAATATCGTTCATTGATCCATCGCCCTATTTAAATATTTTTTCATTATTATGCTGACATCGTTATTTTTGCCAGCTACAATAGGGTGGGAAGTACACATACGGATGTGAGGGTACGTAACTCGCACAATTATGAAAACAACATGAAGAAATAAGAAGAAGCATAAACACAAACAATAAAGATGGACGAAAAGTTAGGTGTAAAGCCAGTTTTTAGTAAAAATGGAAGAAACAATAAGAATTCCAAGCTGAATTAGCGATCCGTCACTAATTTCATTGCAGAAATGCTTGTTTTAATTATGAAAATAAATTTGTTTTTGCTAATGTTTGGCTAACATCTACTTACACGTGAAGATTTGTGCCTCCCAACCGGAAAAAATCAAAGTTGTTTTGATTTTATGCCAACACGTCCCTGCAACTCGCGAACATGGCCTTATACTAGCGGATTTGTCGCCGCAACGTGTTGTGTCGCAGGGTTTATCCGACCGTATAAGGTGCCCTTTACCTGCGTGAAGATAGCGACGTCGCTAACTTTCGATAACAGAGTTACGAAAAAATAACAGGGTGACACAGAGACGACAAAAACTGAATTAATATAAGACGGACAGACAGAATATGTAATGAAATTTATGTATTTCCGTGCTTAAAAATAACGATTTATACACAGAATATGGTAGAGAACACCTTTACATACAATTTGGTGTGCCACATGTGCCTGTTCAATGTTATTTAGCTTGGTTATTATTGGGTACTGGTGGTCAGGACACTATTTCCCACGTGGAGTCCAGGAATGGACTTCGTACACAAAAGTGACAACGGAACTTGGTAGACGACATCAATACCTACAATTTGGCATACGACATGTATCTGGGAAACGCCGAGTATAGAACAAAATTTTCCAGAAACTGTTGGACGCACTGGTGGTCAGGACAGTATTTCCAGCCCTGAGGCCAGGAATGGACTTCGTACACAAAAGTGACAACCGAACTTGGTAGAGGACATCAATACCTACAATTTGGTATACCACATGTATCTGGGAAACGCCGAGTGTAGAACAAAATTTTCCAGAAACTGTTGGACGCACTGGTGGTCAGGACACTATTTCCAGCGCTGAGGAAAGGAATGGACTTCGTACACAAAAGTGACAACGGAACTTGGTAGAGGACATCAATACCTACAATTTGGTATACCACATGTATCTGGGAAACGCCGAGTGTAGAACAAAATTTTCCAGAAACTGTTTCGACTAAACACACTAAACGCACTGGTGGTCAGGACAGTATTTCCAGAGCTGAGGCCAGGGATGGACTTCGTACATAAAAATGACAACATATATTAACAGAGGGCATTATTACCTACAATTTGGTATACCACATGTATCTGGGAAACGCCGAGTGTAGAACAAAATTTTCCAGAAACTGTTGGACGCTCTGGTGGTCAGGACAGTATTTCCAGCGCTGAGGCCAGGAATGGACTTCGTACACAAAAATGACAACGGAACTGGGTAGAGGACATCAATACCTAGAATTTGGTATACCACATGTATCAGGGAAATGCCGAGTGTAGAACAAAATTTTCCAGAAACTGTTGGACGCATTGGTGGTCAGGATACTATTTCCAGCGCTGAGGCCAGGAATGGACTTCGTACACAAAAGTGACAACGGAACTTGGTAGAGGACATCAATACCTACAATTTGGTATACCACATGTATCTGGGAAACGCCGAGTGTAGAACAAAAATTTCCAGAAACTGTTGGACGCACTGGTGTCCAACAGTTTCTGGAAACGCCGTATCTGGGAAACGCCGAGTGTAGAACAAAATTTTCCAGAAACTGTTGGACGCTCTGGTGGTCAGGACAGTATTTCCAGCGCTGAGGCCAGGAATGGACTCCGTACACAAAAGTGACAACGGATATTGATAGAGGACATCAATACCTAGAATTTGGTATACCACATGTATCAGGGAAATGCCGAGTGTAGAACAAAATTTTCCAGAAACTGTTGGACGCATTGGTGGTCAGGACACTATTTCCAGCGCTGAGGCCAGGAATGGACTTCGTACACAAAAGTGACAACGGAACTTGGTAGAGGACATCAATACCTACAATTTGGTATACCACATGTATCTGGGAAACGCCGAGTGTAGAACAAAATTTTCCAGAAACTGTTGGACGCACTGGTGGTCAGGAAAGTGACAACCGAACTTGGTAGAGGACATCAATACCTACAATTTGGTATACCACATGTATCTGGGAAACGCCGAGTGTAGAACAAAATTTTCCAGAAACTGTTGGACGCACTTGTGGTCAGAACAGTATTTCCAGCGCTGAGACCAGGAATGGACTTCGTACACAAAAGTGACAACCGAACTTGGTAGAGGACATCAATACCTACAATTTGGTATACCACATGTATCTGGGAAACGCCGAGTGTAGAACAAAATTTTCCAGAAACTGTTGGACGCACTGGTGGTCAGGACAGTATTTCCAGCGCTGAGGCCAGGAATGGACTTCGTACACAATAATGACAACGGATATTGACAGAGGGCATTATTACCTACAATTTGGTATACCACATGTATCTGGGAAACGCCGAGTGTAGAACAAAATTTTCCAGAAACTGTTGGACGCACTGGTGGTCAGGACAGTATTTCCAGAGCTGAGGCCAGGGATGGACTTCGTACATAAAAGTGACAACGGATGTGGATAGAGGGCATTATTACCTACAATTTGGTATACCACATGTATCTGGGAAACGCCGAGTGTAGAACAAAATTTTCCAGAAACTGTTGGACGCTCTGGTAGTCAGGACAGTATTTCCAGAGCTGAGGCCAGGGATGGACTTCGTACATAAAAGTGACAACGGATGTGGATAGAGGGCATTATTACCTACAATTTGGTATACCACATGTATCTGGGAAACGCCGAGTGTAGAACAAAATTTTCCAGAAACTGTTGGACGCTCTGGTAGTCAGGACAGTATTTCCAGCGCTGAGGCCAGGAATGGACTTCGTACACAAAAGTGGCAACGGATATTGATAGAGGACATCAATACCTAGAATTTGGTATACCACATGTATCAGGGAAACGCCGAGTGTAGAACAAAATTTTCCAGAAACTGTTGGACGCATTGGTGGTCAGGACACTATTTCCAGCGCTGAGGCCAGGAATGGACTTCGTACACAAAAGTGACAACGGAACTTGGTAGAGGCCATCAATACCTACAATTTGGCATACGACATGTATCTGGGAAACGCCGAGTATAGAACAAAATTTTCCAGAAACTGTTGGACGCACTGCTGGTCAGGACAGTATTTCCAGCGCTGAGGCCAGGAAAGGACTTCGTACACAAAAATGACAACCGAACTTGGTAGAGGACATCAATACCTACAATTTGGTATACCACATGTATCTGGGAAACGCCGAGTGTAGAACAAAATTTTCCAGAAACTGTTGGACGCACTGGTGGTCAGGACACTATTTCCAGCGCTGAGGACAGGAATGGACTTCGTACACAAAAGTGACAACCGAACTTGGTAGAGGACAGCAATACCTACAATTTGGTATACCACATGTATCTGGGAAACGCCGAGTGTAGAACAAAATTTTCCAGAAACTGTTGGACGCACTGGTGGTCAGGACAGTATTTCCAGCGCTGAGGCCAGGAATGGACTTTGTACACAAAAATGACAACGGATATTGACAGAGGGCATTATTACCTACAATTTGGTATACCACATGTATCTGGGAAACGCCGAGTGTAGAACAAAATTTTCCAGAAACTGTTGGACGCACTGGTGGTCAGGACAGTATTTCCAGAGCTGAGGCCAGGGATGGACTTCGTACACAAAAGTGACAACGGATATTGACAGAGGGCAATATTACCTACAGTTTGGTATACCACATGTATCTGGGAAACGCCGAGTGTAGAACAAAATTTTCCAGAAACTGTTGGACGCACTGGTGGTCAGGACAGTATTTCCAGAGCTGAGGCCAGGGATGGACTTCGTACATAAAAGTGACAACGGATATGGATAGAGGGCTATATTACCTATAATTTGGTGTACCACATGTATCTGGGAAACGCCGAGTGTAGAACAAAATTTTCCAGAAACTGTTGGACGCTCTGGTGGTCAGGACAGTATTTCCAGCGCTGAAGCCAGGAATGGATTTCGTACACAAAAATGACAAGGGAACTTGGTAGAGGACATAAATACCTACAATTTGTATCTGGGAAACGCCGAGTGTAGAACAAAATTTTCCAGAAACTGTTGGACGCACTGGTGGTCAGGACACTATTTCCAGCGCTGAGGCCAGGAATGGACTTCGTACACAAAAGTGACAACGGATATTGATAGAGGACATCAATACCTAGAATTTGGTATATCACATGTATCTGGGAAATGCCGAGTGTAGAACAAAATTTTCCAGAAACTGTTGGACGCATTGGTGGTCAGGACACTATTTCCAACGCCGAGTGTAGAAAAAAATTTTCCAGAAATTTTTGGACGCACTGGAGGTCAGGACAGTATTTTCAGCGCTGTGGCCAGGAATGGACTTCGTACACAAAAATGACAACGGAACTTGGTAGAGGACATCAATACCTACAATTTGGTATACCACATGTATCTGGGAAACGCCGAGTGTAGAAAAAAATTTTCCAGAAATTTTTGGACGCACTGGAGGTCAGGACAGTATTTTCAGCGCTGTGGCCAGGAATGGACTTCGTACACAAAAATGACAACGGAACTGGGTAGAGGACATCAATACCTACAATTTGGTATACCACATGTATCTGGGAAACGCCGAGTGTAGAACAAAATTTTCCAGAAACTGTTGGACGCACTGCTGGTCAGGACAGTATTTCCAGCGCTGAGGCCAGGAATGGACTTCGTACATAAAACTGACAACGGATATTGATAGAGGGCATCAATGCCTACAACTTGGTATACCATATGTATCTGGGAAACGCCGAGTGTAGAACAAAATTTTCCAGAAACTGTTGGACGCACTGGTGGTCAGGACAGTATTTCCAGCGCTGAGGCCAGGAATGGACTTCGTACACAAAAGTGACAACCGAACTTGGTAGAGGACATCAATACCTACAATTTGGTATACCACATGTATCTGGGAAACGCCGAGTGTAGAACAAAATTTTCCAGAAACTGTTGGACGCACTGGTGGTCAGGGCAGTATTTCCAGCGCTGAGGCCAGGAATGGACTTCGTGCACAAAAATGACAACGGATATTGACAGAGGGCATTATTACCTACAATTTGGTATACCACATGTATCTGGGAAACGCCGAGTGTAGAACAAAATTGTCCAGAAACTGTTGGACGCACTGGTGGTCAGGACAGTATTTCCAGCGCTGAGGCCAGGAATGGACTTCGTACACAAAAGTGACAACCGAACTTGGTAGAGGACATCAATACCTAGAATTTGGTATACCACATGTATCAGGGAAATGCCGAGTGTAGAACAAAATTTTCCAGAAACTGTTGGACGCATTGGTGGTCAGGACACTATTTCCAGCGCTGAGGCCAGGAATGGACTTCGTACACAAAAGTGACAACGGAACTTGGTAGAGGACATCAATACCTACAATTTGGTATACCACATGTATCTGGGAAACGCCGAGTGTAGAACAAAAATTTCCAGAAACTGTTGGACGCACTGGTGTCCAACAGTTTCTGGAAACGCCGTATCTGGGAAACGTCGAGTGTAGAACAAAATTTTCCAGAAACTGTTGGACGCTCTGGTGGTCAGGACAGTATTTCCAGCGCTGAGGCCAGGAATGGACTCCGTACACAAAAGTGACAACGGATATTGATAGAGGACATCAATACCTAGAATTTGGTATACCACATGTATCAGGGAAATGCCGAGTGTAGATCAAAATTTTCCAGAAACTGTTGGACGCATTGGTGGTCAGGACACTATTTCCAGCGCTGAGGCCAGGAATGGACTTCGTACACAAAAGTGACAACGGAACTTGGTAGAGGACATCAATACCTACAATTTGGTATACCACATGTATCTGGGAAACGCCGAGTGTAGAACAAAATTTTCCAGAAACTGTTGGACGCACTGGTGGTCAGGAAAGTGACAACCGAACTTGGTAGAGGACATCAATACCTACAATTTGGTATACCACATGTATCTGGGAAACGCCGAGTGTAGAACAAAATTTTCCAGAAACTGTTGGACGCACTGGTGGTCAGAACAGTATTTCCAGCGCTGAGACCAGGAATGGACTTCGTACACAAAAGTGACAACCGAACTTGGTAGAGGACATCAATACCTACAATTTGGTATACCACATGTATCTGGGAAACGCCGAGTGTAGAACAAAATTTTCCAGAAACTGTTGGACGCACTGGTGGTCAGGACAGTATTTCCAGCGCTGAGGCCAGGAATGGACTTCGTACACAATAATGACAACGGATATTGACAGAGGGCATTATTACCTACAATTTGGTATACCACATGTATCTGGGAAACGCCGAGTGTAGAACAAAATTTTCCAGAAACTGTTGGACGCACTGGTGGTCAGGACAGTATTTCCAGAGCTGAGGCCAGGGATGGACTTCGTACACAAACGTGACAACGGATATGGATAGAGGGCATTATTACCTACAATTTGGTATACCACATGTATCTGGGAAACGCCGAGTGTAGAACAAAATTTTCCAGAAACTGTTGGACGCACTGGTGGTCAGGACAGTATTTCCAGCGCTGAGGCCAGGAGTGGACTTCGTACACAAAAATGACAACGGATATTGACAGAGGGCATTATTACCTACAATTTGGTGTACCACATGTATCTGGGAAACGCCGAGTGTAGAACAAAATTTTCCAGAAACTGTTGGACGCACTGGTGGTCAGGACAGTATTTCCAGAGCTGAGGCCAGGGATGGACTTCGTACATAAAAGTGACAACGGATGTGGATAGAGGGCATTATTACCTACAATTTGGTATACCACATGTATCTGGGAAACGCCGAGTGTAGAACAAAATTTTCCAGAAACTGTTGGACGCTCTGGTAGTCAGGACAGTATTTCCAGCGCTGAGGCCAGGAATGGACTTCGTACACAAAAGTGGCAACGGATATTGATAGAGGACATCAATACCTAGAATTTGGTATACCACATGTATCAGGGAAACGCCGAGTGTAGAACAAAATTTTCCAGAATCTGTTGGACGCATTGGTGGTCAGGACACTATTTCCAGCGCTGAGGCCAGGAATGGACTTCGTACACAAAAGTGACAACGGAACTTGGTAGAGGACATCAATACCTACAATTTGGCATACAACATGTATCTGGGAAACGCCGAGTATAGAACAAAATTTTCCAGAAACTGTTGGACGCACTGCTGGTCAGGACAGTATTTCCAGCGCTGAGGCCAGGAAAGGACTTCGTACACAAAAATGACAACCGAACTTGGTAGAGGACATCAATACCTACAATTTGGTATACCACATGTATCTGGGAAACGCCGAGTGTAGAACAAAATTTTCCAGAAACTGTTGGACGCACTGGTGGTCAGGACACTATTTCCAGCGCTGAGGACAGGAATGGACTTCGTACACAAAAGTGACAACCGAACTTGGTAGAGGACAGCAATACCTACAATTTGGTATACCACATGTATCTGGGAAACGCCGAGTGTAGAACAAAATTTTCCAGAAACTGTTGGACGCACTGGTGGTCAGGACAGTATTTCCAGCGCTGAGGCCAGGAATGGACTTTGTACACAAAAATGACAACGGATATTGACAGAGGGCATTATTACCTACAATTGGGTATACCACATGTATCTGGAAAACGCCGAGTGTAGAACAAAATTTTCCAGAAACTGTCGGACGCACTGGTGGTCAGGACAGTATTTCCAGAGCTGAGGCCAGGGATGGACTTCGTACATAAAACTGACAACGGATATGGATAGAGGGCATTATTACCTACAATTTGGTGTACCACATGTATCTGGGAAACGCCGAGTCTAGAACAAAATTTTCCAGAAACTGTTGGACGCACTGGTGGTCAGGACAGTATTTCCAGCGCTGAGGCCAGGAATGGACTTCGTACACAAAAATGACAACATATATTGACAGAGGGCATTATTACCTACAATTTGGTATACCACATGTATCTGGGAAACGCCGAGTGTAGAACAAAATTTTCCAGAAACTGTTGGACGCACTGGTGGTCAGGACAGTATTTCCAGAGCTGAGGCCAGGGATGGACTTCGTACATAAAAGTGACAACGGATGTGGATAGAGGGCATTATTACCTACAATTTGGTATACCACATGTATCTGGGAAACGCCGAGTGTAGAACAAAATTTTCCAGAAACTGTTGGACGCTCTGGTGGTCAGGACAGTATTTCCAGCGCTGAGGCCAGGAATGGACTTCGTGCACAAAAATGACAACGGATATTGACAGAGGGCATTATTACCTACAATTTGGTATACCACATGTATCTGGGAAACGCCGAGTGTAGAACAAAATTGTCCAGAAACTGTTGGACGCACTGGTGGTCAGGACAGTATTTCCAGCGCTGAGGCCAGGAATGGACTTCGTACACAAAAGTGACAACCGAACTTGGTAGAGGACATCAATACCTAGAATTTGGTATACCACATGTATCAGGGAAATGCCGAGTGTAGAACAAAATTTTCCAGAAACTGTTGGACGCATTGGTGGTCAGGACACTATTTCCAGCGCTGAGGCCAGGAATGGACTTCGTACACAAAAGTGACAACGGAACTTGGTAGAGGACATCAATACCTACAATTTGGTATACCACATGTATCTGGGAAACGCCGAGTGTAGAACAAAAATTTCCAGAAACTGTTGGACGCACTGGTGTCCAACAGTTTCTGGAAACGCCGTATCTGGGAAACGCCGAGTGTAGAACACAATTTTCCAGAAACTGTTGGACGCTCTGGTGGTCAGGACAGTATTTCCAGCGCTGAGGCCAGGAATGGACTCCGTACACAAAAGTGACAACGGATATTGATAGAGGACATCAATACCTAGAATTTGGTATACCACATGTATCAGGGAAATGCCGAGTGTAGAACAAAATTTTCCAGAAACTGTTGGACGCATTGGTGGTCAGGACACTATTTCCAGCGCTGAGGCCAGGAATGGACTTCGTACACAAAAGTGACAACGGAACTTGGTAGAGGACATCAATACCTACAATTTGGTATACCACATGTATCTGGGAAACGCCGAGTGTAGAACAAAATTTTCCAGAAACTGTTGGACGCACTGGTGGTCAGGAAAGTGACAACCGAACTTGGTAGAGGACATCAATACCTACAATTTGGTATACCACATGTATCTGGGAAACGCCGAGTTTAGAACAAAATTTTCCAGAAACTGTTGGACGCACTGGTGGTCAGAACAGTATTTCCAGCGCTGAGACCAGGAATGGACTTCGTACACAAAAGTGACAACCGAACTTGGTAGAGGACATCAATACCTACAATTTGGTATACCACATGTATCTGGGAAACGCCGAGTGTAGAACAAAATTTTCCAGAAACTGTTGGACGCACTGGTGGTCAGGACAGTATTTCCAGCGCTGAGGCCAGGGATGGACTTCGTACACAATAATGACAACGGATATTGACAGAGGGCATTATTACCTACAATTTGGTATACCACATGTATCTGGGAAACGCCGAGTGTAGAACAAAATTTTCCAGAAACTGTTGGACGCACTGGTGGTCAGGACAGTATTTCCAGAGCTGAGGCCAGGGATGGACTTCGTACACAAACGTGACAACGGATATGGATAGAGGGCATTATTACCTACAATTTGGTATACCACATGTATCTGGGAAACGCCGAGTGTAGAACAAAATTTTCCAGAAACTGTTGGACGCACTGGTGGTCAGGACAGTATTTCCAGCGCTGAGGCCAGGAATGGACTTCGTACACAAAAATGATAACGGATATTGACAGAGGGCATTATTACCTACAATTTGGTATACCACATGTATCTGGGAAACGCCGAGTGTAGAACAAAATTTTCCAGAAACTGTTGGACGCACTGGTGGTCAGGACAGTATTTCCAGAGCTGAGGCCAGGGATGGACTTCGTACATAAAAGTGACAACGGATGTGGATAGAGGGCATTATTACCTACAATTTGGTATACCACATGTATCTGGGAAACGCCGAGTGTAGAACAAAATTTTCCAGAAACTGTTGGACGCTCTGGTAGTCAGGACAGTATTTCCAGCGCTGAGGCCAGGAATGGACTTCGTACACAAAAGTGGCAACGGATATTGATAGAGGACATCAATACCTAGAATTTGGTATACCACATGTATCAGGGAAACGCCGAGTGTAGAACAAAATTTTCCAGAAACTGTTGGACGCATTGGTGGTCAGGACACTATTTCCAGCGCTGAGGCCAGGAATGGACTTCGTACACAAAAGTGACAACGGAACTTGGTAGAGGACATCAATACCTACAATTTGGCATACGACATGTATCTGGGAAACGCCGAGTATAGAACAAAATTTTCCAGAAACTGTTGGACGCACTGCTGGTCAGGACAGTATTTCCAGCGCTGAGGCCAGGAAAGGACTTCGTACACAAAAATGACAACCGAACTTGGTAGAGGACATCAATACCTACAATTTGGTATACCACATGTATCTGGGAAACGCCGAGTGTAGAACAAAATTTTCCAGAAACTGTTGGACGCACTGGTGGTCAGGACACTATTTCCAGCGCTGAGGACAGGAATGGACTTCGTACACAAAAGTGACAACCGAACTTGGTAGAGGACAGCAATACCTACAATTTGGTATACCACATGTATCTGGGAAACGCCGAGTGTAGAACAAAATTTTCCAGAAACTGTTGGACGCACTGGTGGTCAGGACAGTATTTCCAGCGCTGAGGCCAGGAATGGACTTTGTACACAAAAATGACAACGGATATTGACAGAGGGCATTATTACCTACAATTGGGTATACCACATGTATCTGGAAAACGCCGAGTGTAGAACAAAATTTTCCAGAAACTGTCGGACGCACTGGTGGTCAGGACAGTATTTCCAGAGCTGAGGCCAGGGATGGACTTCGTACATAAAACTGACAACGGATATGGATAGAGGGCATTATTACCTACAATTTGGTATACCACATGTATCTGGGAAACGCCGAGTCTAGAACAAAATTTTCCAGAAACTGTTGGACGCACTGGTGGTCAGGACAGTATTTCCAGCGCTGAGGCCAGGAATGGACTTCGTACACAAAAATGACAACACATATTGACAGAGGGCATTATTACCTACAATTTGGTATACAACATGTATCTGGGAAACGCCGAGTGTAGAACAAAATTTTCCAGAAACTGTTGGACGCACTGGTGGTCAGGACAGTATTTCCAGAGCTGAGGCCAGGGATGGACTTCGTACATAAAAGTGACAACGGATGTGGATAGAGGGCATTATTACCTACAATTTGGTATACCACATGTATCTGGGAAACGCCGAGTGTAGAACAAAATTTTCCAGAAACTGTTGGACGCTCTGGTGGTCAGGACAGTATTTCCAGCGCTAAGGCCAGGAATGGACTTCGTACACAAAAGTGACAACGGATATTGATAGAGGACATCAATACCTAGAATTTGGTATACCACATGTATCAGGGAAATGCCGAGTGTAGAACAAAATTTTCCAGAAACTGTTGGACGCATTGGTGGTCAGGACAGTATTTCCAGAGCTGAGGCCAGGGATGGACCTCGTACATAAAAGTGACAACGGATGTGGATAGAGGGCATTATTACCTACAATTTGGTATACCACATGTATTTGGGAAACGCCGAGTGTAGAACAAAATTTTCCAGAAACTGTTGGACGCACTGGTGGTCAGGAAAGTGACAACCGAACTTGGTAGAGGACATCAATACCTACAATTTGGTATACCACATGTATCTGGGAAACGCCGAGTGTAGAACAAAATTTTCCAGAAACTGTTGGACGCACTGGTGGTCAGGACAGTATTTCCAGCGCTGAGGCCAGGAATGGACTTCGTGCATAAAAATGACAACGGATATTGACAGAGGGCATTATTACCTACAATTTGGTATACCACATGTATCTGGGAAACGCCGAGTGTAGAACAAAATTGACCAGAAACTGTTGGACGCACTGGTGGTCAGGACAGTATTTCCAGAGCTGAGGCCAGGGATGGACTTCGTACATAAAAGTGACAACGGATATGGAGAGAGGGCATTATTACCTACAATTTGGTATACCACATGTATCTGGGAAACGCCGAGTGTAGAACAAAATTTTCCAGAAACTGTTGGACGCACTGGTGGTCAGGACAGTATTTCCAGCGCTGAGGCCAGGAATGGACTTCGTACACAAAAATGACAACGGATATTGACAGAGGGCATTATTACCTACAATTTGGTATACCACATGTATCTGGGAAAAGCCGAGTGTAGAACAAAATTTTCCAGAAACTGTTGGACGCACTGGTGGTCAGGACAGTATTTCCAGAGCTGAGGCCAGGGATGGACTTCGTACATAAAAGTGACAACGGATGTGGATAGAGGGCATTATTACCTACAATTTGGTATACCACATGTATCTGGGAAACGCCGAGTGTAGAACAAAATTTTCCAGAAACTGTTGGACGCTCTGGTGGTCAGGACAGTATTTCCAGCGCTGAGGCCAGGAATGGACTTCGTACACAAAAGTGACAACGGATATTGATAGAGGACATCAATACCTAGAATTTGGTATACCACATGTATCAGGGAAACGCCGAGTGTAGAACAAAATTTTCCAGAAACTGTTGGACGCATTGGTGGTCAGGACACTATTTCCAGCGCTGAGGCCAGGAATGGACTTCGTACACAAAAGTGACAACGGAACTTGGTAGAGGACATCAATACCTACAATTTGGTATACCACATGTATCTGGGAAACGCCGAGTGTAGAACAACATTTTCCAGAAACTGTTGGACGCACTGGTGGTCAGGACAGTATTTCCTGCGCTGAGGCCAGCAATGGACTTCGTACACAAAAATGACAACGGAACTTGGTAGAGGACATAAATACCTACAATTTGGTATACCACATGTATCTGGGAAACGCCGAGTGTAGAACAAAATTTTCCAGAAACTGTTGGACGCACTGGTGGTCAGGACAGTATTTCCAGCGCTGAGGCCAGGGATGGACTTCGTACATAACAGTGACAACGGATATGGATAGAGGGCATTATTACCTATAATTTGGTATACCACATGTATCTGGGAAACGCCGAGTGTAGAACAAAATTTTCCAGAAACTGTTGGACTCTCTGGTGGTCAGGACAGTATTTCCAGCGCTGAGGCCAGGAATGGACTTCGTACACAAAAATGACAACGGATATTGACAGAGGGCATTATTACCTACAATTTGGTATACCACATGTATCTGGGAAACGCCGAGTGTAGAACAAAATTTTCCAGAAACTGTTGGACGCACTGGTGGTCAGGACAGTATTTCCAGAGCTGAGGCCAGGGATGGACTTCGTACATAAAAGTGACAACGGATATGGAGAGAGGGCATTATTACCTACAATTTGGTATACCACATGTATCTGGGAAACGCCGAGTGTAGAACAAAATTTTCCAGAAACTGTTGGACGCACTGGTGGTCAGGACAGTATTTCCAGCGCTGAGGCCAGGAATGGACTTCGTACACAAAAATGACAACGGATATTGACAGAGGGCATTATTACCTACAATTTGGTATACCACATGTATCTGGGAAAAGCCGAGTGTAGAACAAAATTTTCCAGAAACTGTTGGACGCACTGGTGGTCAGGACAGTATTTCCAGAGCTGAGGCCAGGGATGGACTTCGTACATAAAAGTGACAACGGATGTGGATAGAGGGCATTATTACCTACAATTTGGTATACCACATGTATCTGGGAAACGCCGAGTGTAGAACAAAATTTTCCAGAAACTGTTGGACGCTCTGGTGGTCAGGACAGTATTTCCAGCGCTGAGGCCAGGAATGGACTTCGTACACAAAAGTGACAACGGATATTGATAGAGGACATCAATACCTAGAATTTGGTATACCACATGTATCAGGGAAACGCCGAGTGTAGAACAAAATTTTCCAGAAACTGTTGGACGCATTGGTGGTCAGGACACTATTTCCAGCGCTGAGGCCAGGAATGGACTTCGTACACAAAAGTGACAACGGAACTTGGTAGAGGACATCAATACCTACAATTTGGTATACCACATGTATCTGGGAAACGCCGAGTGTAGAACAACATTTTCCAGAAACTGTTGGACGCACTGGTGGTCAGGACAGTATTTCCTGCGCTGAGGCCAGCAATGGACTTCGTACACAAAAATGACAACGGAACTTGGTAGAGGACATAAATACCTACAATTTGGTATACCACATGTATCTGGGAAACGCCGAGTGTAGAACAAAATTTTCCAGAAACTGTTGGACGCACTGGTGGTCAGGACAGTATTTCCAGCGCTGAGGCCATGAATGGACTTCGTACACAAAAGTGACGACGGAACTTGGTAGAGGACATCAATACCTACAATTTGGTATACGACATGTATCTGGGAAACGCCGAGTGTAAAACAAAATTTTCCAGAAACTGTTGGACGCACTGGTGGTCAGGACAGTATTTCCAGCGCTGAGGCCAGGGATGGACTTCGTACATAACAGTGACAACGGATATGGATAGAGGGCATTATTACCTATAATTTGGTATACCACATGTATCTGGGAAACGCCGAGTGTAGAACAAAATTTTCCAGAAACTGTTGGACTCTCTGGTGGTCAGGACAGTATTTCCAGCGCTGAGGCCAGGAATGGACTTCGTACACAAAAATGACAACGGATATTGACAGAGGGCATTATTACCTACAATTTGGTATACCACATGTATCTGGGAAACGCCGAGTGTAGAACAAAATTTTCCAGAAACTGTTGGACGCACTGGTGGTCAGGACAGTATTTCCAGAGCTGAGGCCAGGGATGGACTTCGTACATAAAAGTGACAACGGATATGGAGAGAGGGCATTATTACCTACAATTTGGTATACCACATGTATCTGGGAAACGCCGAGTGTAGAACAAAATTTTCCAGAAACTGTTGGACGCACTGGTGGTCAGGACAGTATTTCCAGCGCTGAGGCCAGGAATGGACTTCGTACACAAAAATGACAACGGATATTGACAGAGGGCATTATTACCTACAATTTGGTATACCACATGTATCTGGGAAAAGCCGAGTGTAGAACAAAATTTTCCAGAAACTGTTGGACGCACTGGTGGTCAGGACAGTATTTCCAGAGCTGAGGCCAGGGATGGACTTCGTACATAAAAGTGACAACGGATGTGGATAGAGGGCATTATTACCTACAATTTGGTATACCACATGTATCTGGGAAACGCCGAGTGTAGAACAAAATTTTCCAGAAACTGTTGGACGCTCTTGTGGTCAGGACAGTATTTCCAGCGCTGAGGCCAGGAATGGACTTCGTACACAAAAGTGACAACGGATATTGATAGAGGACATCAATACCTAGAATTTGGTATACCACATGTATCAGGGAAACGCCGAGTGTAGAACAAAATTTTCCAGAAACTGTTGGACGCATTGGTGGTCAGGACACTATTTCCAGCGCTGAGGCCAGGAATGGACTTCGTACACAAAAGTGACAACGGAACTTGGTAGAGGACATCAATACCTACAATTTGGTATACCACATGTATCTGGGAAACGCCGAGTGTAGAACAACATTTTCCAGAAACTGTTGGACGCACTGGTGGTCAGGACAGTATTTCCAGCGCTGAGGCCATGAATGGACTTCGTACACAAAAGTGACGACGGAACTTGGTAGAGGACATCAATACCTACAATTTGGTATACGACATGTATCTGGGAAACGCCGAGTGTAAAACAAAATTTTCCAGAAACTGTTGGACGCACTGGTGGTCAGGACAGTATTTCCAGCGCTGAGGCCAGGGATGGACTTCGTACATAACAGTGACAACGGATATGGATAGAGGGCATTATTACCTATAATTTGGTATACCACATGTATCTGGGAAACGCCGAGTGTAGAACAAAATTTTCCAGAAACTGTTGGACTCTCTGGTGGTCTGGACAGTATTTCCAGCGCTGAGGCCAGGAATGGACTTCGTACACAAAAATGACAACGGATATTGACAGAGGGCATTATTACCTACAATTTGGTATACCACATGTATCTGGGAAACGCCGAGTGTAGAACAAAATTTTCCAGAAACTGTTGGACGCACTGGTGGTCAGGACAGTATTTCCAGAGCTGAGGCCAGGGATGGACTTCGTACATAAAAGTGACAACGGATATTGACAGAGGGCATTATTACCTACAATTTGGTATACCACATGTATCTGGGAAACGCCGAGTGTAGAACAAAATTTTCCAGAAACTGTTGGACGCACTGGTGGTCAGGACAGTATTTCCAGCGCTGAGGCCAGGCATGGACTTCGTACACAAAAGTGACAACGGATATTGACAGAGGGCAATATTACCTACTGTTTGGTATACCACATGTATCTGGGAAACGCCGAGTGTAGAACAAAATTTTCCAGAAACTGTTGGACGCACTGGTGGTCAGGACAGTATTTCCAGAGCTGAGGCCAGGGATGGACTTCGTACATAAAAGTGACAACGGATATGGATAGAGGGCTATATTACCTATAATTTGGTATACCACATGTATCTGGGAAACGCCGAGTGTAGAACAAAATTTTCCAGAAACTGTTGGACGCACTGGTGGTCAGGACACTATTTCCAGCGCTGAGGCCAGGAATGGACTTCGTACACAAAAGTGACAACGGATATTGATAGAGGACATCAATACCTAGAATTTGGTATATCACATGTATCTGGGAAACGCCGAGTGTAGAACAAAATTTTCCAGAAACTGTTGGACGCATTGGTGGTCAGGACACTATTTCCAACGCCGAGTGTAGAAAAAAATTTTCCAGAAATTTTTGGACGCACTGGAGGTCAGGACAGTATTTTCAGCGCTGTGGCCAGGAATGGACTTCGTACACAAAAATGACAACGGAACTTTGTAGAGGACATCAATACCTAGAATTTGGTATACCACATGTATCTGGGAAACGCCGAGTGTAGAAAAAAATTTTCCAGAAATTTTTGGACGCACTGGAGGTCAGGACAGTATTTTCAGCGCTGTGGCCAGGAATGGACTTCGTACACAAAAATGACAACGGAACTGGGTAGAGGACATCAATACCTACAATTTGGTATACCACATGTATCTGGGAAACGCCGAGTGTAGAACAAAATTTTCCAGAAACTGTTGGACGCACTGGTGGTCAGGACAGTATTTCCAGCGCTGAGGCCAGGAATGGACTTCGTACATAAAACTGACAACGGATATTGATAGAGGGCATCAATGCCTACAACTTGGTATACCATATGTATCTGGGAAACGCCGAGTGTAGAACAAAATTTTCCAGAAACTGTTGGACGCACTGTTGGTCAGGACACTATTTCCAGCGCTGATGCCAGGAATGGACTTCGTACACAAAAATGACAACGGAAATTGGTAGAGGACATCAATACCTACAATTTGGTGTACCACATGTATCTCGGAAACGCCGATTGTAGAACAAAATTTTCCAGAAACTGTTGGACTCACTGGTGGTCAGGACACTATTTCCAGCGCTGAGGCCAGGAATGGACTTCGTACACAAAAAAGACAACGGAACTTGGTAGAGGACATCAATACCTACAATTTGGTATACCACATGTATCTGGGAAAGGCCGAGTGTAGAACAAAATTTTCCAGAAACTGTTGGACGCACTGGTGGTCAGAACAGTATTTCCTGCGTATTACAACTCTATTTCGCAAGAAAAAATTCTATTTCATTACAACATGGTGTGTTACTTCTACATAAGCATCCTTGGGAAAGAATTCATGTAGATTTTGCAGGTCACTTTTTTAGGGAAAATGTGGCTCATAGTAGTGGATTCATATTCAAAATTTCCATTTGTTCGACCAGTATCAACCTTAACTGCTCTATCAACTATAACAGCATTACAAAATATATTCTGCAATTCACTTCTGCTGAATTTAAGCGTTTTTGTCAAATAAATGCAATAGAACACTTAACGGCGGCTTCTTTTCACCCTGCATCTAATGGGTTGGCAGAAAGATTTGTTCGCACATTCAAATCAAATTTTAATAAAATATGCCAGGAACATCCCAATCAAGAACAAGCTCTGTATAAATATTTGACCACCTATAGAGCTACACCAAATCCACTCAGTGGAAAGTCCCCCAGCGAACTGTTGCATGGTCGTCAACCGCGTACTATTCTAACAGCAATGTTTCCAGAGAAACACAAGTCTCAAAATTGTATATCGAAATTTTGCATTGGACAAAATGTATACATCAGAAATTATTCTGGTAAGAAAGGTTGGATATCGGGAGAAATAAAAAAGCTCCTAGGAAATTACATGTACCTAGTAAATACAATGAATGGTGTCATGAAAAAGACACCAAAATCAAATAAAACTTAGGCTTGAATCAAGAGATGGGGTACAGACTCAAGCCAGCCTGTATCCAATTCAAACAAAAACGACGATATTGATATATTATTTCCAGTTGAAAATCTAAACCCTAGTCATTTTCGGGAAGTACAAAATGGACAGGCTGCAGAAGAACAAGGTGTAGGGAATCCTACGACGTCCAGATTGTCTTTTTATATAAATAATAACGTTACTACAGCACCACAAGTATTACTTGTAGGACAAGCAGAATACAGAAATTTCCGAAATGAGAAAAGAAAGCAAGAGTTCACTCCAAGGCGCTCAGAAAGAATTATGAAGAAAATTCGTAGGGAACAAAATTGAAGTGGGAGAATGTAGAGTTCAATAATAACCTGCTTATGAAAACACTTTGTTTGAAATATAATTTTGTATTCAACCTTTTTATGCTTTCATTATTCAAAATTACACATTAAAATTTTCATGTCAGTTGTTTTCGAATTACTTTAAAATAAAGAAGAGATTTTAAACCTTTTTATATAAACCATTCAATTTTACAATGGGCAAATGAAAATACAACAACAACTCATAGGCAAACGAAAGAGTGACTTTGTATTTATTATTTCTTTTATTTTATTGTTATTCTTGCACTTTTGTTTACTTTATTTTCACCACTAATAAATATCAACAACCTTACCCTGGTGTGATGGATATTATAGGGGAAAACAATGGTGATTGCCAATAATTTTGGGTGTAAAAAATACCAAATATATCCAATGGATTTTCGGGCTCTAAAAAGAGAAGCTCAATGATAAATTATTTTATTTTGAATCTCGAGCGGTTTAATCCGGTTCGAATGACCAATGAAAAGGCGGGGAATTAGATAAAATAATTTATCAATGAGGGGGAAAACAAATAAAAACGCAATTAAATTTTGGTTTTTAAAGAATACATTAAAATTCAATTTATTGGCGGGGGTATTCGTACCTTCGGGTATTTGAGAGAGAGTGTAAGAGAATGTTTCGATAAGTCATTTGTCATTTTTTCAGATATCGTTATAAATCAGGGGTGTATTTTACAATTCATTATACTTAAAACTAACAGGGTGCCAACAGGGTGAAATACTCGCATGTACTCAATTTTGCACTTTTCTATATTTTAGTCCTTGGTCCATAACCCTTTATTTTTTAATACCATATTTATACGTTGTGGCATACTTTTAACCACTTCCTGTATAATTTCATCTGGTATCTTCTGCCACTCAAGCTGTACTCGTTCCCACAGATCTTCTAATTTTGATGGAGCTGATTTGTACAATCCCAGCCGTCTTCCCACGATTGACCATAAATTCTCAATCGGGTTGCGGTCGGGGTTTTGCGTTGGCCAATCACTTGAAATTTTTGCTCACTAAGCCATTTTTTCACTATTTCTGCACTATGCTTCGGATCCCAATCCTGTTGAAATACGACTTCATCTTCAGTATAGGCACTCTTGTCAAGGAACTCGGGAAGATGAGTCTGTAAAATGGCGAGGTAGTCTTCCTTCTTCATTATACTATAAATTTTCTGCAATGGCCCAATGTGCTACCAAGTGAAGCAGCCTCAAACCATGATGCTTCCACCACCATGCTTCATAGTTTGTTTAATATGGTGGGGTTGAATGGTATCACTAGGACGACGCCAGCAATATTGTTTACTATTTTTATGTTAGCCTGATATCAACGCAAGCTGGTTTTTCGTCCAAATCAATTACTTTACATTAATTACAATTTTAAATGCGAGCTAATTGGACATGAAGATTAAGGAATTGGTATTATTATGCTATTGAAAAGAAAATGCCTGACTATACATATGTTTCAGTGTTGGCTAATCCACATTTCCATAGTCCATAGTAAGATCTGGCTGGGTGACATGATTCAATTTGGGTCTTATATGCTAATTTCTTATGGGAATTACATACGAGAATCATTTCTCCCAAGTTGAATCATTTTTTCACTACCACTGTGCATCATCTTCTCATATAGCTACAATCCCTTAATCTTATTTTTTCGATTTCAATTTTTTACCGTCCGATTGGAAACGGTTAACACGTTTCCAGTCATCTGTCGTCCAATTTTTATGCTCTCTTTCAAACTTCATTCGCGCATTCTGATTATTTTCGGACAATGCAGATTTATTTTTTTACAGCTGAAACATAACCAATGTTGTGGGGCGCTCGTCTTGCTGTCCATTCACTAACATGCTTATTTTTGACAACAGTAGTATTTTTCGGCGTTACTGACTTGTTCTACCTCCTTTCTGCCATCATAAGGCGAGCGTCGGCTTTGGTCAACAGGTTTCGGCGGCATCTGGATTGCTCTTTGGGAGTAGCATTTCGTCTTTTTTGGACGCGAATGACCACAGACTGACTTATATTTAGTTCCTTGGCTATTTTCCGCGATGAAACCCTATTATTTGTTAAGGAAACTATATTGTCCTCCAAATCGCGCGATAACCTTTGCATTTTAATTTTTACTTGATATTATTGCGGTACACTTCGCAAAAAGCTTTATTTTGACAAATATTTTTTTTTTAAATATTTAATGGTTTTTAATGCATTATGACGCTTGACTGTCAAATATTTTCAAAAATTCGCAATTTTTCTAAAATGGATTTAGCTTTTTTTAGGCAAAATTTTAAAAATTTGTACCATTTTATTAATTCTTAATCTGTTTTCAAACTATTTGAAACAAAAAAATAAATTTCCCATTAAAAACATAAAAAAGCGAGTTATAAAAAACTGATTCAAATGAACTTCCTGTGCAGTTAAATCTTTGGGAGGGAATTTCTTTTAAAGTTGTGCCTTGAGAAGAACTTCCAAATTTGTTTGCTGGAAAGCAAAACAATCTTACAACAACAAAAACAAAAACACATGTGTCTTCATTGAAAACAACATCTCATCCAGACAAACAAACCATCCGCGAATAACATACACGCACAAACCACTGAAAGAGGAAAAATAAAAACAACCCCACGCTTATAAACACAGTGATGCCAATTTTGTGCACCTTTTTAGTGCCTTTAAAAAAAAAGCACCAATTCTGTGCTTTCTGTCGGTTTTATTTAATGCTTTTGGTGTTTTTTTTTTTTTTCAATTTAAACCAAGGCAAATTTAGTAAGGTAGTTTTATTATTACAAAAACAAAAATGTCAATGGCATATTGAAACTTTGATTGCCAACGTGGTGCAATGGTTAGCATACCCGCCTTGCATACACAAGGTCGTGGGTTCGATTCCTGCTTCGACCGAAAACCAAAAAGGTTATCAGCGGCGGATTATCCCACTTCAGTAATGCTGGTGACACTTCTGAGTGTTTCAAAGCTTCTCTAAGTGGTTTCACTGCAATGTGGAACGCCGTTCGGACTCGGCTATAAAAAGGAGGTCCCTTGTCATTGAGTTTAACATGCACGCAGAGAAGAAACATGATTGTCACAATCATATTTGAAGAGCAAAATAATATGATAGGAGCTATTTTTGCGGCGACCATGTAACATTTTCACCTGCAACCATATTGGCTCAGTGAACACGGTTCTAAGAAAAATATAATTTTCCTCATCTAAAATATTATTATATTGATAAAAAGAATTTTGTTTGAATGAAAAAATAATGGTCACGATTTAATATGTTATGGTATTCATTCGAAATGTTTTTTTTGTATTTATAATGTCGTTCAAGCAAACATCATATATTTTTACACTATTTTATTTCAATTTCAACAATCAGTAATTATTCCATATTTACATCGTGCCCATCAAATGTACAAACGCAGACATCATGTAACTGCAAATAAAAATAAACGATACCATATAGCAAAATGCAGAACAAAAAACAGATACATTTTTCAATTACACTTCCCTATTTTGTCTTCACATAAAACCACGTTCCACTTCTGAATAAATAAATTAACACAAAACACAGTAATTCCGTATTCAGCGTCCATTCCAAGCAACAATCAACAAACGACTGACGCGCAAAATGAAAATCGTGTGTGCCTGCGCATTGTTTTTATAAAATTCTTTTCGCTCCAAAAAAGTAAAAAAATTAAATGGTCACGAAAAAAATGTAAATGGTCTTTATGGTAATGGTTCTAGACATGTCTATACCCAACCTATAAAAATACTTTTTCCCCTGTAAAATCGTAAAAAGATTGAATGGTCAGGGGCATGATTTTCCCGACCATTTAATGGTCTCAAATTCTATCATTTAAATGATAGAACATGTTTGCGGCATTTGAGAACCATTCAAATGCTTATTGCCACCATAAATTTTTCTACGCTCGAAAACTATTTTTGCAAAGACAAAATACATGGTTTTTGCTGCAATTACATGCTCTAGATAAGCATTAAATGGATGCGGCAACCATGTCCAAACATGGTTTTTCTGTGCGTGTGGAATTGGGCAGCACTCAGTGATAAGAGAGAAGTTCACCAATGTCACAACGGACTATCACAATGGACTGAATAATCTAAGAGAGCCTGATACATCGGGCTGCCACCTAACCTTGATTGGCAGTCATATTGAATAGTAAATCTGGAAATGTATCGACGTATGCTTCGAAATATGAGGAAATGTGTTACGGTTCGCAAGAATAATTGAAGTAATTCTTAACATAAATTATGAGATTCATTTCGATGTCTACATTCCAAAGTGCGCTAAGTCTAAAAAGTGAATTTTACAGGAAACAAGAAATAAGTTTTATTTTTTGAAATTTCTCAAAACCCGTATAAGATAGAAATTTCCTTATTTTCGGTCTCAAAATCATATTTTTTATACATTTTTTTAGTATGTACGAACTCAAAATAGTGATAATAGAACATGGCTAAAAATGACTTAGACCACTTTAGACCGAACAAAGTTTTTTGCCCATTTTGGATTGGACATTTTTTAAAACTTTAGACACAGGCTAAGTACAATATTAACCATAACTTTTGATAGAAATGTCCAATAAATTCGAACTTTTGACAGGATGCCATTCACGACAATCCGAATAAAAAACAGCGAACTCCATCAAAACGTGTTAAGTCGACTTAGCGTACTCTGGAATGAGGGCATCGATTTATTTCGATACTTTTCTGTCATAAATTTAAAGCAAATTGAATATTCCAACATTTTTGGTACAAAATAATTATATTTTGAATTTTTTTTTTCATAATTATCAATTCAACATTGGCGTAGCTAGCAACATTTTCGTAAGGAGTGAAAGCTAAAACGAGTGCTCATTGTGATGTTTAGATTTCTAAACATGTACTGTCCGTGGTATGTGCATTTAAGATAGATAAGGATTATGGCAGGCAATAAAAATGAAAACGCATTACATACACTCAGAGAAGGAATATGATCAAGGAGCAATATGTATTAAGAGAAAACTGTTATTTTTGAGTGGTAACCATGTAACATGGTTTTCGCAAAGAAAATAACATTTCTCGGAAATCATGTATCTGATTTCGACTAGCAGGTTATATTTGACGAGAAAATAACATTTTATTGACAAACATGTCACCATACAAAAATAACATTTTCCTCTTGAAACATGTTTGAGGTGATCATATTCCTTCTCTGCGTGTGTGCAGCGGTGGCTGATAACACACTAATGTGCCATACATGCGTGGCCATAGAATCTTATCTAAGGGGTAAAAAATACAAGAAAGTGCGGTATAAGTATTTGCTTATCTTTACTTTTTAAGAATATTTAGATTGTAGCTAGTTTAAGATTTAGTATATAACGTTGAATATTTTCCGGAATAAATTAGTGACTTACAACCACTCAATCGTGTAAGAAGTTATTTTTATTTCTTTACATTTTGGTCCTTCGACCCGGATTTAATTTCCCCCGCCCGCGGTAAGAAACTCAAACTTCCTTGTGTTCATTTGGGAAACCCGTTCTGCGTGCAGGTAATTTTAAATCTTCTTTACTAAGGGGTAAAGAACAAGCAAATGTTGAAGGTTTGAGTGACTTAGGTTAGGTTAAAGTGGCAGCCCTATTAAGTTTCAGGCTCACTTAGACTATTCAGTCCATTGTGATACCACAGTTAACTAAAATTACCTATTACATTAATCTAAAGCTATATGTCCCTAAAATTTGCTTACGCCTTACACAAAATGCATGACACTCACACAAGAGGTGTTTAATTCATTGCTTTTCCTCCACATCATGACAGCTCATACAATAGTCATTATACTTCGCACCAATAGTTTTTGGAAATTCGCCTATGAGGCAGCGACCCGTTATAGCAGATATCAGAAGTGATATCTGACGTCTTGCGAACACTACACGGATGAAAAAGACTGTTTTTCATATGTTTGGCTATAAACATTATATGTTTGGAACACAAATTTTTAAACACAATATTTTTGAGTGCAAGCATATAATGTTCATAAACTAGCATAACATGTTTGGGACATGTATGTTAATATGTTAGAACATATTATGTTTGGGACATAAAATGTTTGTAAATATAATATGCTTGGATGCAAACATATATTAATTTAGAAATAGCCTATAAACATATATGTGTTTAGTAGCTTGGAGCGCTATTTAACAGGGAGCGATATTGAATTAAGTTGGTGGTTGTTGCTTGTTATTACAAAATTTACATTTTATTTTTCCTTGGGCAATTGATCAGCTACTTCTTTGATCCTTACAAACTGTGTGGTCCGCTGTTCGAATCCCCGTCCGGCAAAAGGTAAAATTAAAATAAAAAAAAAATCATACAATTGAATAATTTCTTCTACAATATTTGTATTACAGAAAAAGGTGGTAAGAACTAAAAAATCTCGTGGAAGTGAGAAAGATGTGGGGGAATATACAATTGGGCAGAAACAAAATTTTGAGCATTCAGGTCGAAAACCTATGTTGTTAGCACCTATATTACGTGTTTATTTTCATAATTCATTATGATTGTAAATATATAAATAAATAAATAAAATTTTGAGCACAATATTGTTTGGGAGAATTTTTTTTAAGCATATAATATTTTTGGGTGCAAAATGCTATTATATGGTCACATAATAACATATTGTTTTTTGGAAGACAACATTATTGAATTTGGATGCAAAAATACAAAATGTTTGGAACTTAGACTACCCAAACATATATTGTTTAGACCAATATGCTTTCAAACATATTATATATTGGAAGAGATCAAACATATAAATGTTTGGGCAATACCCAAAAATGTATATGCTTGAAGCAAAATATGTTTGGGAGTATATGTTACAGAAGCGATTTTTTGTGAGCGTGTAGCATATCTAGTGTGGGATTCAATTTTAAATGGGGCCATATTTGCTTGGTGTCGTTACAACCCTTGCGATTCTCCCATCGAACATTTGCCATCATGGCGGCCTTCTCACGCAGTAAGAGCAGATTCTAGTTCCCCTGGAATATGTAAGGTAGTTCCTAGCCTTGCTAACTCATCTGCTTGACAGTTCCCCGGTATGTTCCTATGGCCAGGCACCCATATTAGGTGAATATTGTACTGCTCAGCCATCTCGTTGAGAGATTTGCGGCAGTCGAATGCCGTTTTCGAGTAAAGGAACACAGAGTCCAAGGATTTTATTGCAGGTTGACTGTCTGAGTATATATTAATGCCAACAATTTTTGGAACATTACTTCTCAGTCAATTCGCCACCTCTTTTATTGCTAATATTTTAGCCTGAAAAACACTACAGTGATTAGGTAATCTTTTCGGTATTCGTAGTTCCAGATCTTTAAAATATACTCCGAAACCCACTTGTCCATCCATTTTGGAGCCATCAGTGTAAAAAACTATATATCTTTTATTCCCCGGGGTCTGTGTACACCACGCCTCACTGTTGGGAATAAGAGTTTCAAACTTTTTGTCGAAAAGTGGTTTTGCCAGAGTGTAATCCACTACGTTAGGCACATCTGGTATTATTTTGAGAACCGAACTGTGACCGTACATTTTTTCCGACCACAGCGATAGCTCGCGCAACCGCATAGACGTTGTTGCCGCTGACTGTTTGGCCAAAATGTCTAAAGGCAATAGATGCAGCATGACATTAAGGGAATCTGTTCCAGTCTTACTGAATGCGCCTGAGATACACAAGCACGCCATACGCTGAACTTTATCTACACTTGTCGGCTGGTGAAGTGCCGGCCACCAGACTACAACACCATATGGCATTATTGGTCTAACCACTGCCGTGTATAGTCAATGCACAATTTTCGGTTTTTAGTCCCCACGTTTTTCCGATTGCCTTTTTGCACGAGTACAAAGCTACCGTGGCTTTCCTCGCCCTTTCTTCAATATTAAGCCTGAAGTTCAGCTTCCTGTCCAAATAACGACAAGGTATTTTGCACATTCACCAAAAGGAATTTCAATACCCCCTAAGGATATGGGCTTAACCGTGGGAGTTTTGCGACCTTTGCAGTACATGACTAGTTCTGTCTTTGCTGGATTTACACCAAGACCATTATCTTCCGCTCATTTCTCAGTCATTCGGAGGGCTCTCTGTATAATATCTCTGATTGTGGAAAGGAATTTTACCCTGATTGCTAGCGCCACATCATCTGCGTATGCCACCACTTTTATCCTTTCTTTTTCTAGGGAAACCAGAAGGTTGTTTATAGCAACATTCCAAAGAAGAGGTCATAGAACTCCTACTTGGGGAGTGCCTCTGAAATTTTTCTTACCAATTGATGTTTTAAGATTGCAAATGTTGGTGTTTACTAAATACACTGGTCGGTTGATCGCACTGGTCGGTAGATCGCAGCCGTTCTCTGGTTTGCTTGTCCTAGTGTGGCTGAAATACGTCTCCTCATTAGCAGTTCGTCTAGCAGCCTAGTATACCTGGATCAATATTCAGAATTGCCAGTCCATTTAATATCGAGCTCGGATGGACGTTATTGAATGCCCCCTCGATGTCTAGAAACGCAACGATTGTGTATTCATTGACAGATAGTGAGCTTTCGATAAAGCTGACTAGTTCATGCAAAGCGGTCTCAGTACACCTGCCCTTCGAGTATGCATGCTGTCGTTTCGAGAGCAAATTTGAATCGACGCTAGTTCTAAGATAAATGTCTATCATCCTCTCCAGAGTCTTAAGTAGGAATGAGGATAAGCTGATTGGTCGGAAATCCTTCGCACTCGAGTGAGAGGCTTTTCCTGCTTTAGGTATGAACACGACTTTCCCTCCACTTTTCTGGAATATATGCTTAGTTTATACATCCTTTATATATCACCGTCAACCAAGGGATAATTCTGTCAGTCACTGCTGGTAATGCCGCCGGAGTAATTCCATCACGTCCGGGGGGATTTGAATGACCCAAAGCTATTTAACGCCCATTTTATTCTATCCTAGAGGATAGAATATACTCTCAGATTCTTCTTGTAAGCTTCCCTATCCTGAGGGGCTCTAGTGGACTTTGCCTTGTTAAGGAGCTTCCTGCAGGATTTCCTCATATTACTTAACTCCGTAGACCACCTTGGTGGTCAATTTGTCCCCCTTGGCTTCCCTCTAGGGCATGCAGCTTTCAGTGAGATATTGAAGGTCTTAGTAATCCGCTCCACTGCGTGTTCGATATCTTGCACAGTGCTCATATTTGTCTCTGATATTTCCGGTATCATCATATTGAACGATTCCCTATACCTATTCCAATCAGCTTTCCTAACGTTTGGCGGAAATATGGTCTTGGTGGTATGAACATCAAATTTGAAACTGATGTAGCGATGATCGGAGAAGCTATGTTCACTTAAAACCTGCCAATCAGATATCATTTCATTCAGTTCTTGCGAGGCCAAGGTGACGTCCAAAACGTCTTGCCTGTTTTTAGTGATAAAGGTTGGGGCATCTCCTTTATTGCAAACTACCAAATTAGTACGCAAAATAAGCACTACACGCAAAAAAATAATTCTTTCCTCCCAAACGAAATTTTAGACAAACAAAGTTCGTTTCTCATTTGCTTTTCGCTGTAAGGAAGTGTATTTGGAAGAAAAGTATATACTTTTTGTGATAAACGTTTATTCTTTTCCAGGATGTAAAAACAATTTCATAAATTTCATAAAAACATTATTTTCTTGCTAATTGCATTGTCCCTCACATCTTTCTCACATCCACGAGGATTTTTAGTTCTTAACACCTTTTTCTGTAATACCAACAATGTAGAAGAAATTATACGATTTTATACATTTTTAAAATTTTTTTTACCTTTCGCCTGGACGGAGAATCGAACCGCGGACCATGCACATTGTAAGCCAACACACTAACCACTGAGCTATGTACCTGTTATGGTCATCAATAGATAAATATCCATATAAGTTATATTTATATAGCATAGCTTGCGGCGCCCACGAACCGAATAAACAAAGTTTATTTACCGGAAAAAAACATTTAGTTTGGCACCGTGGAGCAGTGGTAGCTACGTCCGACTCTCATGCCAAGGGTCGTGGGTTCGATCCCTGCTTCGGCCAAAGTTTTTTTTTTTGCTTTTGTTTTTTTTTTACATATATTCCAGATATATTCGGAAGATTCCGAAAAAATGTTCAACATTACATTGTACTACATTAAATTTTGAACTGTAAAATGTGTCTTATTAAAGACCTAAAGTCAGAAAAGAACAGTGTTTGATATAAACGAAATGGACTGTGTTGTTATTTCAAAAATAACTTTTTTTATTGAAAAAATAAAAATTTTGTAACAAACGATTTTTTTTGGTGATAAAAGTTTAAAATTTTCGAAGCAATTCAAAAAACTCTAACAAAAGAAAAACGTTTTCGGTACACGTTTTCCAAACGTTTTTTTTTCTTTGCGTGTAGGAGTGACTCTTCTCGTGTATTAATGTCACCACTTCCCCACATACAATGATGTGCATTTGCATCGCATCCCATAATGAGTTTTATCCTTGTTTTCTGTGACTCCTCAACTAAGGTCTTAACGGCACATGGAGGCATCTCCCTACACCGAAAGAATTCTCTTCGTTAATTTTACGAAGAATTCTTCATTAACTATTCTTCCTGAATTCTTCACTAAAATAATTCATTCATTTTCGTAAATTTTACGAAGAACATTTTACGAATATACGAAACTTCTACGAAACATTCTACATTAACTTTTCTTCGTAAAAAGTTCGTACTTTTAACAAAACTTTCTTCATATTTCATGAATTTTGTGAAGAAGTTTATACGAATATTTTACGAAACATTCTGCGTTAAAATTTCTTCATAAAAAGTACGAAACATTTTCTTTGAAATAACGAAGAAGTTTCATTGAAGTTGTAAAATTTCCGTTCGCGGCATTAAATTGTCTTTTATAATGTGCTTGAGTGTATTCCTTTATTCTATTTTTTATGCAAGTCTATGCTACTTCTCATTTGGGTGATAGCGCGCTATGAATAAAAGTGAAGCAATAAAACTAAAAATTATTCAAAAACTTAAGATGTAAAGTAGTGATGTCATTTTTCACACTTGCAACTACAACCAAATGCACTTTCGACTATAAATTTTTTTTTTCTAAAAGTTCGAACATTTTTCAGAAAAAAGTACGAAAGTTTTTCATAAAAAGTACGAACATTTTTCATAAAAACTACGAAAATTTTTCATAAAAAGTACGAAACATTTTCATAAAAAGAACGAAATTGTTTCTTAAAAAGTACGAAGATTCTTCATAAAAAGTACGAATTTTTTTCTTACAAACTACGAAAATTTTTGAAGAACTTTTCTTCGTAAAAAGTACGAAATATTTCGTACTTTTAATGAAAAGTTTCTTTGGTTGTAAAACAATGACAAATTTCGTACTTTTAACGAAATTTTTCGTTCTTTTTACGAAGAAAATTCTTTCGGTGTATCATGTCCCATGTAGACCGAAGATACCCAGTATTTGCAATTGGATATCTGTAGACTGGCTACGACAGTGTCTGCATTGCTTAATGAAGGAAGCAGAAACAAGTTCAGTTCGTTCTTAGCAATTATACATGCTCGATTTTTATCTTTACCGGTATTATGCAAAAGTGTGAAACCCGGAGTGCTTAATTCACAGATCTTATTCTTATATATGTATGGTTCTTGAATAAGAACTATATATATGTCTCCTTTCATCAGGAGAACTTTTAAGGCAGCACAAGCTGCCTTACAATGGTGAAGATTTATCTGGAGGGACCGTAGAACCATCCAAATTTTAAACCACCGTCACATCAGCCACTTCAATTGAGTCATCAAGGGCTTCCTCTTCACAGATCTCGTTGACTCTCGCAAAAATCCGCGGTACAGCTTTGGTGATGTTTGAGCCTGTAAGAACTTCCCGCATACGATGTTCGTCAATGTTTGCAGTTTTTATGTCTCGGCTTCGCAAGATTTTATCACTTCTGGCTAGTCCGTTTCGGAATCCGTTGGCTGATCGCTTTTGTATACCTTCATATGGATATCATGAAAGCCATAACTTACACGTCCTTGGGTCTGGGCTTGATGTGGCAGCGACTCAATAGAATATACTCCGAACCCTACTTGTCCATTCAATTTTGAGCCATCAGTATAGAAATCTATATATCTTTTATTCCCCGGGGTCTGTGTACACCACGCCTCACTGTTGGTAATTAGAGTTTCAAACTTTTTGTCGAAAAGTGGTTTTGCCAGGGTGTAATCCACTACGTTAGGCACATCTGGCATTACTTTGAGGACCGAACTATGACCGTACATTTTGTATGTACCTTTGTATGTTTGCTTGCACTAGTGTGGCTGAAATACGCCTCTTTATTAGAAGTTCGTCTAACAGCCTAAGTATACCTGGATCAACATTCAAAGTTGTGAGTCCATTTAATATCGATCTCGGATGGACATTATTGAACGCCCCTTCGAAGTCTAGAAACGCCACGATTGTGTATTCTTTGACAGATAGTGAGCTTTCAACAAAGCTGACTAGTTCATACAATGCGGTCTGCGGACCTGCCCTTCGAGTATGCATGCTGTCGTTTCGAGAGCAAACCTGAATCCACGCTAGTTCTAAGATACATGTGTATCATCCTCTCCAGGGTCTTAAGTAGGAATGAGGATAAGCTGATTGGTCGGAAATCCTTCGCACTCGAGTGAGAGGCTTTTCCTGCTTTAGGTATGAAGACGCCTTTTGTTTCCCTCCACTTTTCTGGAATATATGCTAAGTTTACACATTGTTTATATATCACCGTCAACCAGGGGATAATTCTTTCAGCCACTGCCTGTAACTCCGCCGGAGTAATTCCATCAGGTCCGGGGGATTTGAATGGTCCAAAGCTATTTAAAGCCCATTTTATTCTAGATTCCGACACAATTTCCTCGATAGGAAATGATCGCTGAGCCTCTGTTACACCGCCGGAACATGGTTCAACCGTCTGATTTCCAGGGAAGTGTGTGTCCAAAAGGACCTCCAACGTTTCCACACTGGACGTTGTCCAATTTCCCTCCGATGTTTTAATGAAACCTGGAGCGGTGTTAGTGGATGCTAGTACCTTCCGTAGTCTGGAAGCCTCTGACGTATTCTCAATACTGATACAGTAATCATCCCAAGAGTTTTGTTGAGACCTTCTCAGTTCTCGTTTATATGCTCTCAGATTCATCTTGTAAGTGTCCCAATCCTCCGGAGCTCTTGTGGACTTTGCTTTGTTAAAGAGCTTCCTGCAGGATTTCCTCATATTACTTAACTCCGTAGTGCACCATGGCGGCCGATTTTTTCCCCTTGGCTTTCCTCTAGGGCAAGCAGCTTTCAGTGACATGTTGAAGGCCTTAATAATCCGCTCCACTGCGTGTTTGATATCTTGCACAGTGCTCATATTTGTCTCTGGCATTGCCGGTATCCCTGCATGTGCTCTAGGTTTAGCCGGTATGTTTTTTTATCGACTAACTACAAAGCGGCTCCTTCCCAAACTTCACCAATTAGCATCACAGCAGCTTTAAAGCAATCCATAGACCTCTGGTCCGCAAATGCTATTAACTTATATCGTCCTTGATACCATCCAGAATCTTGCCGTCGAGGACTTGGTCCGGGAAACTTTTTTCGCACCTCTGAGTAGACACCAGACATCGCGTTCTCAATTTCCCCCATTTTTGCTTTGGAACCATACCGTCCAATGCTCCTTTATTAATGATAGCCATCACAAGGCTGTCTTTTGCAACTGAGGCAAACGATCTTTGATCCCTTTTGGAGGATGGGAGCTCATCCGGTGATCGTTCCCTTTTTCCAGTCTCAAGAATTCCTTGAACCCATTTTAAGGAATCACTTTGCTTAGCCGACAACGTGCTTGGGTCGACAGATCCTAATTTCTTTAGGAAAAACAAAGCATTTCTGCGTTCTTTGAATCTCTTTCGAGAGGGATTACCTCCTTTTGATGTCGTTATCTTAGAAAAGGTTCGACTTGCCAAAGTGCCGCCACCTGTCGATCCCTCTACAGATCGACTAATTGGGCCTGACTATTGGTCGCTGCCCAAATTTATAACTTCAGTCGTTACCCGTCCACTGGGCCCTGAAGTTAGCAACCCAGTGGATGACTTTGAATTTCGCTGCATGGTGGTTTGATTTTCCACCACACGTGAAATTCGTAATAAGTACTTATTACGATGAAATACTCCGCTATTAGAAAACACGTCCGTTCAGTTATGTTTCCTTCCCATCTACAAGAATTTATTTATTTTTTCTCTTTTCTTCACTGTAAAGAAATAAGTCACTAATTTACTCCAGAAAATATTCAACCTTATATACTAAATCTTAGGTTAGGTTAGGTTAAAGTGGCAGACCGATTAAGTTTCAGGCTCACTTAGACTATTTAGTCCATTGTGATACCACATTTACTAACAGTACCTATTACGTATGGGCACTTCTAGTTTTAACCGCTGAACCTTCTCGATAATTTTCTTCTGTTGAACCAACCAGATTGTTCCAAAAACATTAGCAGACTGCTTCAGTTAACGTTTTCCAAGTCCGCCAGTAATCTGAAGCTGTACGCCTTACACAAAATGCAGGACACTCACAGAAGATATGTTTAATTGATTCCTTTTCCTCCGCATTATGACATCTCATATAATAGTCATTATACTTCGCGCCAATAGTTTTTGCAAAATCGCCTATCAGTCATCGACCCGTTATAGCAGATATCAGGAGTTTAAGTGCAGTTTAAGTTTAAATGGGGCCATATTTGCTTGGTGTCGTTACAACCTTTGCAATTCTTCCATCGAACATTTGGCATCATAACAGCCTTCTCGCGCAGTAAGAGCTTCCAGGTAGCCAGAGCCAAACAAATTTTAGTTCCCCTGGTAGTCCCTAGCCTTGCTAACTCATCCGCTTCGCAGTTCCCCGATATGTTCCCAGATTCCCATATTGGGTGAATATAGTAATGCTCAGCCATCTCGCTGAGAGATTTGCGGCAGTCGATGGCCGTTTTCGAGTTAACGAGCACAGCGTCCAAGGATTTTATTGCAGGTTGACTGTCTGAGTATATATTAATGCCAGCATTTTTTGGAACATTAAACAGTGTAATCCACTACGTTTGGCACATCTGGCATTATTTTGAGTACCGAACTGTGACCGTTGTTGCAGTTCACTGTTTGGCCAAAATGTCTAAAGGCAATAGATGCAGCATGACATTAAGGGAATTTGTTGCTGTCTTACTGAATGCGCCTGAGATACACAAGCACGCCATACGCTGAACTTTGTCTAAACTTGTCGGCTGAAGATCCGGCCACTAGACTACAACACCATATACCATTATAGGTCTAACCACTGCCGTGGCTTTTCTCGCCGTTTCTTCAATATTAAGCCTAAAGTTCAGCTTCCTCTCCAAAATAACGCCAAGGTATTTTGCACACTCACCAAAGGGAATTTCAATACCCCTAAGGATATGGACTTAACCGTGGGAGTTTTGCCATCCATGCAGTATATGACTAGTTCTGTCTTTGCCAGATTTACCTCAAGACCATTCTCTTAGCGATGTTAAACTTTTCTACAATCGATAATCGGGGGTTTATCGAGTAAATATGGGAATTAAAATTTGGGATTCTTAGATTTTGCGTATCTCACGCAAACATGCCGGGCCCCCTTGCATAAGGGCTCTAATATCTCATTTACCACACCAAATTATTCGTGCACGCTTTATATATATAGTAATTAAGTAAAAGTAATTTATAAAGATATATGTGCATAGTTTAATTCTAATTTGTTCTTCTTTTTTTTTTTTTTTTTGATTCAATATATATGGTTATTTTTTCTTTTTTATATCATAAACAAATGGTTAGACTTATGAATGAAATATTATATAAATGGTGGTATAATGAATGATGGGTGAAATGGTGATGGATAAATGGGTGTTTTTAGGTTTTATTCTATATTTTGTTTTATTCAGATTTTTTTGTAATTTTTTTTAATTTCCAATTGAAACAATAAATGTTAAAGAAAATATACATACACATACATACATATTTTGCAAAACTAAATTACAATTAAAGTTTTCAAATTTATATATTTTTCCTGTTAATTACATCACCAAACAAATGAATCCGTTGAATTGACAAAGTTATTATCGATAAGGGTTTGTTTTATTGTTAATTTAAATAACAAGATTTTGGAAGGATATCAAGTTAAGCAAAGCTTATTTAGTCTTACATTGTATAAGTTTTTGTCCTAACTTTCCTAGCCAATAAATCAGTGTTTTTGTTTTCACGACAACTGAGACAATTGGTACATAAGGAATCACGTGCAAAGAACCAAGAAACCAAAAAAAAATCATTTGATGGTATTAATGAAATTAAACTAAACACCAAATGGAGTATTTACTTAAAATTGTACATTTCTAGCTTCTAATGTGGCCGCATCGGGGAAATATAAATGTTTCGATAATATAATGGACAAGAAAGCTTGTCCACCAACAACCAAGAAAAGGAAATAAATTTTCTTTTTCGGCCGCCTGTGTAATCCAATTGCTGGGGATTTCCATAAGGATCGTAATTAATGGCTCCACTTGCAGCTGTTGGCGAAGTTTCATGTAATACCTTTGTTTTCAAAGTACGTAACAAAAAGAATCCCAATGATAAACTGCAATACGTCAGAGCGACATAGTAACCAAAACCATGGAACATTGTGCTCACCAACAGACAAGCTACAATCGTTACAAACTTATAGCCTGCAAATGCCATTAAATCCAATGTTTTTAGATTCGTCTTTATATTTACCACATACATTGTGATTGTAAAGGGTGATTTGTTAAGAGCTTGATAACTTTTTTTTTTAAAAACGCATAAAATTTGCAAAATCTCATCGGTTCTTTATTTGAAACGTTAGATTGGTCCATGACATTTACTTTTTGAAGATAATTTTATTGAAATGTTGACCGCGGCTGCGTCTTAGGTGGTCCATTCGGAAAGTCCAATTTTGGGCAACTTTTTCGAGCATTTCGGCCGGAATAGCCCGAATTTCTTCGGAAATGTTGTCTTCCAAAGCTGGAATAGTTGCTTATTTCTGTAGACTTTAGACTTGACGTAGCCCCACAAAAAATAGTCTAAAGGCGTCAAATCGCATGATCTTGGTGGCCAACTTACCGGTCCATTTCTTGAGATGAATTGTTCTCCGAAGTTTTCCCTCAAAATGGCCATAGAATCGCGAGCTGTGTGGCATGTAGCGCCATCTTGTTGAAACCACATGTCAACCAAGTTCAGTTCTTCCATTTTTGGCAACAAAAAGTTTGTTAGCATCGAAAGATAGCGATCGCCATTCACCGTAACGTTGCGTCCAACAGCATCTTTGAAAAAATACGGTCCAATGATTCCACCAGCGTACAAACCACACCAAACAGTGCATTTTTCGGGATGCATGGGCAGTTCTTGAACGGCTTCTGGTTGCTCTTCACTCCAAATGCGGCAATTTTGCTTATTTACGTAGCCATTCAACCAGAAATGAGCCTCATCGCTGAACAAAATTTGTCGATAAAAAAGCGGATTTTCTGCCAACTTTTCTAGGGCCCATTCACTGAAAATTCGACGTTGTGGCAGATCGTAAGTCTATTCATGATGAAATGTCAAAGCATACTGAGCATCTTTCTCTTTGACACCATGTCTGAAATCCCACGTGATCTGTCAAATACTAATGCATGAAAATCCTAACCTCAAAAGAATCACCCTTTATATACAACCAACTCAAAGATACAATATGCCAGGGCACTTGATGCTTGTATGCTGAGAGCTTCGGGAAAGAAACGATTTTGTAAACCCAACATAAAGCCAGCCACAACGACAAATGTTATAAAAGCCATTGTGGGTATATATAGGTCGGGAGCATTAATATCATATCGCGGTTGTACAGGTTGTTCTTGATCATATTTGAGAGACCAATCCTTATGTGTGAATGGGAAAAATAATAATCGCAATTTGTGTATTACATAGTTATTATCAACCGAAAAGTAATATTTTAACTTCGCAACAGGAACCCATTTAGTGAATTGATTCTCCACCAATTGTTTTCCTTGATCGGCTAATTTTTGTCCATACTGCATTGCCATGTCCTGGACAATGGGTTGCTGGAACATAGAAAATTGTGGAAATTGGCCTGCTGGCATTTGTCCGGCCGTTGGCTGTTGTGGTCCTCCCATAAAAGGAGCACCAGGGCCAGGTTGAGGCCCCATAGAAGCCCCAGTATATTGTGGTGGTTGAGGAGAGGGAGCGGTATACCCATAATTTTGACTTGGCATTGCAATTCCGCCATTATTGAAACCGCCGGGCATTGCTGGTTGCTGAGGTGGAACTCCAAAATTACTAGGTGCCTGATTGTTTATTCCTCCTCCCATCATTGGATCTAAAACTGTCGGTCCACCGGCTGGTTGCATGTATGGTGATGAGGTGGCTATTGGTGCCGTAGGCCCCATCGCATTGACATCTCTCACATGTTTAATCTTACGTCCCGGACCAGATGAATTTTCCCACTTACGATTCCTTATGCCAGCATTCGGATTATTATACATTGTGTCGGGATGTTTATTTGATATTCTAGTTGGTTAAGTAATTTATTTTTTAAACAAATTTGTAAATTTCTTTCATTTGCTCTTAAACACAGATTTATAACACCACATCACCAATCATTAACTTCTTAATTGCATTCAAGTTCAGTTGGTGAAAGTGCCAAAAATTGTGATACCAAATGCCGTGTTTTGAGCCGCAGGCAAACCAGATCTCAAAAATATACCTTCGCGAATGACCCTCGAGT
Organism: Haematobia irritans; assembly: GCF_050003625.1. Taxonomy (NCBI): domain Eukaryota; kingdom Metazoa; phylum Arthropoda; class Insecta; order Diptera; family Muscidae; genus Haematobia; species Haematobia irritans. The sequence goes on along the minus strand of NC_134400.1, from coordinate 75,117,209 downwards.
AGTAATCGACCCCTAGTATGATGTCAATAGGTGATGGTTTGTGAAATGTCTTGTCTGCCAAAATCATGTTCTGAAAACTGTTCTTAATGGTTTCCGGTAATATTTCGCTAGGGGTTTTTATACTGATGCGGTTGTTAACTCGAAGTGTAGTGCTTAAACTAAATCTCGAGACTATGGAAGATATAAGTGTAACCGGACAAATTATTTCATCGTCGAGTTCCAATGTGGTCAGTCCATATTTATCAACAAAGTTCTTTGCTATTGAGCGTTGTGCTTAGTGTCATTTATCTCAATTCTTACTAGAGCCGTCGGTAATAAAGTAAAAGCGGTTTGTTTTTGTTTTAGAATTGCGGATAAAGTCGCTGAGCTAGATGAAGTCGTTAATTTCGGAGTGTTAGATTTAGAAGTCTTTCCTTCACTTTGGTTTGGTTCCGAGCGCTGTGGTTTTTGGGCGATTTTTGGAAAATCGGCGCGCTTGGGTTTGCTATGCTCCGCTGGGAGTCGAAGTCTCGGATGTAAATGCAGAAGTGAATGGTGTTTCTCATTACAGTATTTACATCCAGTCTTCGTAAAATAAGTGCTTTGGGAATGATAGTGTGCCAAGCAATTAGAACAATATCCATATTTTCGAACGACTCGTTTACGATCTGTTATGTTCATTCTCAAAAAACGACGGCACTTCTTTAAAGAGTGGAAGCGACGACAGACTCTGCAAACAAAGTCTGATTGCCTTACGTTTCGATTGTCTGAAGCATGGTATGATGAGTTATTACAATGTGAAGGCATATTTCTAAAAAAAAACAAACATGTTGTTTTGATAAACATTTCGAATAGAACTAAGAACACACAACTAAGAAATCCTACTTCATTGACATATTAAAGAACGGCGGGCGTAGTACGGAAGGTAAACATTTATTCAGTCAGTAGTAATCACAAAAGACAATTAAAGAAGAAGACATGAATTGGGCTTTGATAGTGTTAGTGCTAAGAACCAGAGATTAGCCCCATACTTGTAGGAAAAGCGCTTCGAACATGTCTTCTTCTTTAATTGTCTTTGGTAATCACAACGAGCTTTGTAATTGGTCTGTTTATATTTCCTTTTTGCGTTCGGATTTCAACAACGCGGACCCTATTTTCTTGTCCAGGGAACAATTTGATTACTTTTCCTAGTCGCCAACTATTGGGTAGTAGATTGTCCTCCTTCACTACAAACAAAAAATTTTTTTTGATTTCAATCACGAAAATCGCGGATTCAATCATTTTTTTAATTGAAATGTCTTCAATCACGAAAATGATAGTATCAATCACCCATTTTGATTGAAAACCAACACGATTTTTAATTAAAAATTTAATTGACTTTTGTCACGGAATCAATTAATTGTGTGATTGAATCAATTAAAAACGTGATTGATTTTTAACATAAAATTCAATCACAGTTTTAATTGAATCAATTAAAATTTTAATTAATTTCGCGACAAAAATCAATCAACTATTTGATTCATTCAATTAAATAAAATAATTAATTGAAATTGGCTATAAATTTCGATCAAAAAAATTATATATTGCGACCCCAAAATCGTATTTAGTTTTGTTTTTTTTTTTTTTTAATAAAAGAAAATATGTGTTCCTTATAAAACATATTTAATATTTTATTATTTTTTGAATTATGCAATAGACAAATAAATTTGGTTCTTGTCATTCGTGTTTTGTTCTAACATAACTTACAAATACAACTACTATCAATAACAACTACACTCTTAGAAAAATATGTTTTTCATATGTTCCGATATAAACAAAGTGTGTTGCGGGCACAATTTTAAAACACAATATATTTAAGTGCAAACATGTAATGTTCCCAAACTAACACTAAATGTTTGGGACATCTATGTTAATATTATGTTTGGGGCATAAATGTTTCATAAAAATCATATGTGTGAATGCAAACATATATAAATTTACAAATTTCGACTAAACATACATATTTTGTGATATTTTATCCAAAGCGACAGAGAGAGAGTATAGAGAAAGAAATAGAGATGGAAACCGGGAGAGTTGACGAAAGATATCAACATAACACAGCGAAAGAATTAAAAGAGAACAATTTCTGTGTAACCGCTGGTATGTTGTTTCGGAAAACTGTTTTATGATAAGGCCAAAAATTTGAATGAAATCGAAGTTTCATTATAAAAATTTAATATAGTATAAATATAAATGTGTAAATAAAAAAAAAACAACAACAAGTATATAAGGCCGTAAGTTCGGCCAGGCCGAATCTTATGTACCCTCCTCCATGGATTGCGTAGAAACCTCTACGAAAGAATGTCATCCACAATCGAATTACTTGGGTTGTGGTATCTTAAAACTTCTTAACATCGTTTTCTAAATTGTGAGTTAGTCCATACGTGGTATATATTAGACAAAAAAGTTATGTATAGTTAAGTTTAAAATAATTACGAATCGATATGGACTTTTTGCACGGTACGTAGAGAGCCAGAATTGAAATATGGGGGTCGCTTATATGGGGGCTATATACAATTATGAACTTGATATGGACCAATTTTTGTGTGATTAGAATCGATTTATCTGAGGGATATATATAACTATAGACCGATATGGACCTAGTTACGCATGGTTGTTAACGACCATATACTAGCACAATGTACCAAATTTCAACTCACTCGGGTGAAATTTTCTCCTCCAAGAGGCTCCAAAACCAAATCTCGGGATCGGTTTATATGGGGACTGATATGGACCACTTTTGGCATGGTTGTTAAATATCATATACGATCACCACGTACCAAATTTCAAGCAGATCGGATGAATTTTGCTTCTCCAAAAGGCACCGGAGGTCAAATCTGGGAATCGGTTTATATGGGAGCTATATATAATTATGGGCTGATAGGAACCAATTCCTGCATGGTTGTTGGATACCATATATTAACACCACGTACAAAATTTCAACTGAATCAGATGCATTTTGGCCTTCCAAGAGGCTCTGGAGGTCAAATCTGGTGATCGGTTTATATGGGGATGAAATTTGCTTCTCTTAGAGGCCTCGCAAGCCAAATCGGGGGATCGGTTTATATGGGGGCTATATATAATTATGGACCGATGTGGACCAATTTTTGCATGTTTGTTAGAGACTATATACTAACACCATGTATCAAATTTCAGCCTAATCGGATGAAATTTGCTTCTCTTAGAGGCCTCGCAAGCCAAATCGGGGGATCGGTTTATAGGGGGGCTATATATAATTATGGACCGATGTGGACCAATTTTTGCATGGTTGTTAGAGACCATATACTAACACCATGTACCAAATTTCAGTCGGATCGGATGAAATTTGCTTCTCTTAGAGGCCTCGCAAGCCAAATCGGGGGATCGGTTTATATGGGAGCTATATATAATTATGGACCGATGTCGACCAATTTTTGCATGGTTGTTAGAGACCATATACTAACACTATGTACCAAATTTCAGCCAGATCGGATGAAATTTGCTTCTCTTAGAGCAATCGCAAGCCAAATTTGGGGGTCCGTTTATATGGGGGCTATACGTAAAAGTGGACCGATATGGCCCATTTGCAATACCTTCCGACCTACATCAATAACAACTACTTGTGCCAAGTTTCAAGTCGATAGCTTGTTTCGTTCGGAAGTTAGCGTGATTTCAACAGACGGACGTACGGACATGCTCAGATCGACTCAGAATTTCCCCACGACCCAGAATATATATACTTTATGGGGTCTTAGAGCACTATTTCGATGTGTTACAAACGGAATGACAAAGTTAATATACCCCATCCTATGGTGGAGGGTATAAAAAAAAGTTTTCGGTCGAAGCAGGGATTGAACCAACGACCCTTTGCATGCAAGGCAGACATGCTAACCACTGCTCCACGTGGCAAACAAATGTATGTTTCTGTTAAATAATGTTATGTTTGCATGGGCTCGTGGGCGCTGCAAACTATGCTATATAAATGTAACTTATAACGATAATTATCTGCTGTTGACCATAACAGCTACGTAGCCCAGTGGATAGTGTGTTGGCTTACAAACTGTATGGTACTCGGTTCGATTCTCCGTGCCGATGAAAGGTAAAATTTAAAAAATTTATAAAAGGGAATAATTTCTTCGACATTATTTGTATTACAGAAAAAGGTGCCAAGAATTAAAATATTTCGTGGAAGTGAAAATAACGAATATGTTAGGGAATGAGCACAATTGTCTTTGGGAAAAATTCTTCCAAGCATATAATATTTTTGGGCTCAAAATGCTTCCAAACACATAATATGTTCACATAAAACAAACATATTAATGTTTCGGCAGTATCCAATAATATATGTGCTTCCTGCAAAATATGTTTGGAACATATGTTAAAGAAGCATTTTTTTTGAGGGTGTATATGGTGAAAAAATAAATTATATAAATCATTATCTTCCTTATAATAATAACCATGTTAGCATGTTCCTTCTAATATGTAGATGCGCCTAGATTTCCAATAAATCAGCAGCCTGTAAGCTAAATTAGTTTTTCTGAAAGTAAACAGAATAAGTCGAATTTAATTTTGTTCAATTAAAAGATAATTTTGTTAAACATTACCTGCATAGAATATCAAGTTCAATTCTTAGTTCCAGGTTGCAGATTTATAATCTTCAATTACAGTTGTAGTCTTTTAGCATAAAAAGGTGTATTAAGGAGCTCGGTAATTTAATTTTAGTAACAATTCCTTTCCAAAATTTCCACACATTAAAATCGTCTATTAAAATTTGAACCAATCAAAGACAAAAATAATGGGAAAGCAATGTAATATTTGGTATTATATTGATGATACTTTGCAAATTCTGGAAATAGAAAAAAATTTAAATGGAAAATACATATTTTAATTATTTTCTGATATTTTTCAATCCAAAAGAAAGAACTTTTTTAACATTACATAATTCAGCTCATTAGTTTATATACCAGATATACTGCTCTCTACTTGGGTTCAAACTGAAAAAGGCAGGTAAAACAAAAATGCAATTTAATGCCAACGCTACTTCGCAACTTCAAGGTGAATCTTCCAACAAACCCATACCGCTCTTGGGTTTAAGAAAACTAGGAGTGAAAAAAATTTATAATTTTAAAAGATCAATACGGTACCCACTTTTTTATTGCAAACATATTATTATATATTTGATAAAATGATGGAGTTGATGGGATTGATTGGCCAATTTCACGAAATAAAATTGGTCACTAAAAGAAATGAATAAAAAGTATATTATTTCAGTCCGTTTAATGTAAACAGGCTTCAATGGAAAACGGTATTCACATTTCATTTCTTACCTTTAATAAACGTAGATTATTTTCCATTTTTACAATACCACAAAACACAAACACAGATAATTTCAAATGCGTTCTGTCATATATTTTTTTCAAACCTTTACCACCGTTTGTTGTTGCACACTTTATTTATTTCAACCCTTTGCTATGATTTGTTGTTGCGTTCAAAATATTTATGCACACATTTTTAATGCAGCAGACAGAATGTCGCCAATCATGTTTTTCAATTTACGCGAAAAACAAAAACCCAACCGTTCGTTACGAGTTACTTCCACAGACTGATCTCTCCATCATATATTGTTGAATAAATACCCATTCTCTTGTTCTCTTTTCGCTCTTTCCACTGCTCAAAATTATTCAGTTTCAATCACAAAGGTGATTGGATCAATCACATGTGTAATTGGAAACGGAAAAAATTTCAATCACGTTTGTAATTGAAAATTATTTCCGAATTGATTTACAAATTGATTGAATCAATTAATATTTTAATTGGAAACGTAATAAATATTAATCATTTTTTTAATTGGTTTTTATTCGGATTTGATTAAATAATTAATTGAATCAATTAACATATTAATTGAATCCGTTTCCAAATTCAATTAAGTGTTTAATTGAAAAAATTTTGGTGATAATTTTTTGTGTGTACTACAAGCGCGCCGATACTGGTATCGTCTTCTGGTCTTTTCCATTTATTACGTTTGTGCAGTTCTCTCAGGTATTCATTTTTCCATCGGGTGCAGAAATGTTGATGGATTAACTTCATTTTTAGCCATCGATTACAAGGTGAAGCTGGAGGGTCCGTAATGAGTGGTTCAATTGGAACAAGTAAAGGGGACCCCACCAAAAAATATCCAGAGCAATCTGCTGGATCTGTGGACATAGGAGACAAAGATCTGGAGTTAAGACAAGCTTCGATTTTAGACAGTAGGGTCTGGAATTCTTCAAATGTGTATTTGGACATCCCTGCAATCTTTCTGAAACGGATCTTAAAACTTCGGACGCCTGCTTCCCATAAACCACCCATATGGGGAGCCCCAGGCTGAATAAAATGCAAGGTTAAGTTTTAAATAGCATAAGCGGATGATAAAGCAGCATGCGATGTTTGAATAAAGTCTTTGGCGATGGTTTTAGAGGCTCCGACAAAGGTGGTCCCAATATCGGAATGGATATGTAAATGACAACCGCATCTGGACACAAAACGGCTAAAAGCTGCTAGAAACGTTTGAGTGGACAAGTCTGCTTCAAGGTGGATAGCTTTCGTCGAAAAGCATACAAAGACGCACACGTAGCCCTTGGTGATAAGACAAGCTCTTCCAGTATAGTTCTTGATATCAAGTGGCCCAGCGAAGTCTAGGTCAGTATGAATGAGGGGACGAGATATGGTGCATCTTTCAGGAGGTAGAGACACCATAAGTTGAGACTTGGATTTCTTTTTATGGATTATACATACTTTGCACTTTCGGATTGTCGCTTTAATGAGATTTTGCATGCGAAGTATCTGATATGTAGATCGAGTAAGTCTCAAAACAAGTTGGTTCCCCCCATGTAAACTGATTTCATGAACAAAACTTATCACCAATCGAGCGTATGGACAATTGTAAGGGATAATTATTGAGAATTTCTCGCTATAAGATAAGCAGGAAGATGGTTCTAATCTGCCACAAACGTGAATCAGACCATCATTGTCTAAAAATGGATTTAGATTCAGCAAGGAGCTGGACGAAGAGATATGGTTTTCCGCCGATAAAATCATAACAGGTTGGCTGATAAGTCCCTGGTCTAACAAAGAAAAACACGTTTTTTTTCAAAATTCGTTTTTATTATTCAACATAGTTCCCTTCAAGAGCGATACAACGATTACAACGACCTTCCAATTTTTTGATACCATTTTGGTAGTACTCCTTCGGTCTCAGTTTCCGCGATCACCTCTTCATTGCAGACAAATTTTTTCCCTGCGAGCATTCTTTTGAGGTCTGAGAACAGGAAAAAGTCGCTGGGGGTCAGATCTGGAGAATACGGTGGGTGGGAAAGCAATTCGAAGCCCAATTCATGAATTTTTGCCATCGTTCTCAATGACTTGTGGCACGGTGCGGTGTCTTGGTGGAACAACACTTTTTTTCTTTTTCATATGGGGCCGTTTTGCCGCGATTTCGACCTTCAAACGCTCCAATAACGCCATATAATAGTCACTGTTGATGGTTTTTCCCTCCTCAAGATAATCGATAAAAATTATTCCATGCGCATCCCAAAAAACAGAGGCCATTAGGTTAGGTTAGGTGGCAGCCCGATGTATCAGGCTCACTTAGACTATTCACTCCATTGTGATACCACATTGGTGAACTTCTTTCTTATCACTGAGTGCTGCCCGATTCCATGTTAAGCTCAATGACAATGGACCTCCTTTTTATAGCCGAGTCCGAACGGCGTTCCACATTGCAGTGAAACCACTTAGAGAAGCTTTGAAACCCTCAGAAATGTCACCAGCATTACTGAGGTGGGATAATCCACCGCTGAAAAACTTTTTTGGTGTTCGGTCGAAGCAGGAATCGAACCCACGACCTTGTGTACAGAGGCCATTACTTTGCCAGCGAACTTTTGAGTCTTTCCACGCTTCGGAGACGGTTAACCGGTCGCTGTCCACTCAGCCGACTGTCGATTGGACTCAGGAGTGTAGTGATGGAGCCATGATTTAACCATTGTCACATATCGACGGAAAAACTCGGGTGTATTAACAGCTGCAAACACCGCTCAGAATCATCAACACGTTGTTGTTTTTGGTCAAATGTGAGCACGCGTGGCACCCATTTTGCACAGAGCTTCCGCATATCCAAATATTGATGAATGATATGACCAACACATTCCTTTGATATCTTTAAGGCCTCTGCTATCTCGATCAACTTCATTTTACGGTCATTCAAAATCATTTTGTGGATTTTTTTGATCTTTTAGTCGGTAACCACCTCTTGGGCGTCCACTGCGTTCACCGTCCTCCGTGCTCATTTCAAAACGTTTGAATTTTGCATACCAATCAATTATTGTTTATTTCCCTGGGACAGAGTCCGGAAACTCATTATTAAGCCAAGTTTTTGCTTCCACCGTATTTTTCCCCTTCAGAAAACAGTATTTTATCAAAACACGAAATTCCTTTTTTTCCATTTTTTTCACAATAACAAAAGTTGCTTCACAAAAGACGCTCTATCTCACAAACTAATTGACTTACAGACGTCAAATTTTGACACGAATCATTTGATTCGTGTCAAAATAATGTAAAAATAATATGCATTTAATACTAGCGACGCCATCTATGTGTCAGACCGGGGACTTATCAGCCAACCCGTTATATTCATTCGTATAATGAACGTTTTGATATATTACCACTAACCGAATTCGTACATGAATAATTTCAGCAGCACTGATGACAAGAGTGTTGTATTGTAGATTGGATCGACGCCTGGGATGTGTTTTATTAAAGAATCTAAATATATAAGATATAACTCGCATTGCCTGGGAGAACGATGAAAACCGTTCAAGTATGACCTCGAACTCCTGGAAATAGGAGAAATGTACCTTAACTTCTTTCTTCTCTAACTGCATCTCGGAGAATGTGGAAACTGCGGATATAGGCCACTCGTCCTTTTCCTTTTGAAGCCAATGCGGTCCTTGCCACCAAAGTGGATTCTCCGCTAACTCCCTGGGTGAGACGCCACGACTTGAGAGGTCAGCTGGATTTTCCTCCGATACAACATGATGCCACATGGGTACATCTGTAACCTGTATTATCTTGGCCACGAATGTCGTCCATAAATCGGGTGGTTTTGCCAATCAAGACAGCACAATATTCGAGTCCGTCCAGCAAAAAAGTTTGTATTTTGGTACTCCCAGTTGAGGGAGTAAGTTATCAATGATATCTACCAATAAGACAGCACCGCATAGCTCTAGTCGTGGAACCGATATTGTTTTAACTGGAGCCACTTTTGTCTTTGAGGCTATTAGGTGTGTAAATATGCTTTCCCTTTTTCTGAACTCCAACGTAAAGAACGGCAGCGTACGCCTTCTCGGAGGCGTCGCAGAAAGCGTGAAATTGGACGTCGTCATTTGGGCTATAACTAATCCACCTTGGAATTTTTATGTATTGGATATAAGGATATTCTTCCTTGAATAGTTTCCACATTTGCAGTGACTCATGGGATATTCCTCCATCCCACTTTGTCCCGTCTAGCCATATCCGTTGCATTATTATTTTTGCCCTAACCACAATAGGTTAGGTTAAAGTGGCAGCACGATTGAGATTCAGGCTCACTTAGACTATTCAGTCCATTGTGATACCACATTAACTAAAAGCACCTATTACATATGGGCACTTCTAGTTTTAACCGCTGAACCTTCTTGATTATTTTTCTTTGTTGAACCAACCAGATTGTTCCAAAAACATTAGCAGACTGCTTAAGTTGACGTTTTCCAGATACGCCAGTAATCTGAAGCTATATGCTCCTAAAAGTTGCTTGCGCTTTACACAAAATGCAGAACACTCACACAAGAGGTGTTTAATTGATTCCTTTTACTCCCCATCATGACAGGTCATACTATAGTCATTATACTTCGCGCCTATAGTTTTTGCAAAAGCGCCTATCAGGCAGCAGATATCAGGAGTGATATCTGACGTCTCGAGAACATTAGCATATCTAGTGTGCGGTTTAAGTTGAAATGGGACCATATTTGCTTGGTGTCGTTACAGCCCTTGCAATTCTCCCATCGAACATTTGCCATCATAACAGCCTTCTCACGCAGCATGAGCATGCAGGTAGCCAGGGGCATACCAACAGGTTCTAGTTCTCCTGGAATATGTAAGGTAGTCCCTAGCCTTGCCAAATCATCCGCTTCGCAGTTCCCCGGTATGTTCCTATGGCCAGGCACCCATATAAGGTGAATATTGTACTGCTCAGCCATCTCATTGAGAGATTTGCGGCAGTCGATGGGCGTTTTTGAGTTGAGGAACACAGAGTCCAAGGATTTTATTGCAGGTTGACTGTCTGAGTATATATTAATGCCCACATTTTTTGGAACATTACTTCTCAGCCAATTCGCCACCTCTCTTATTGCTAATATTTCAGCCTGAAAAACACTACAGTGATTAGGTAATCTTTTCGCTATTCGAAGTTCCAGATCATAAGAATATACTCCGAAACCCAATTGTCCATCCAATTTGAAGCCATCAGTGTAGAAATCTATATATTCTTAATTCACCGAGGAATTAGAGCCTCAAACTTTTTGTCGAAAAGTGGACTCGCCAAAGTGTAATCCACTACGTTACGAACATCTGGCATTATTTTGAGGACCAAACTGTGATCGTAACTTTTTTCCGACCACAGCGATAGCTCGCGCAACCGCACAGCCGCTGTTGCAGCTGACTGTTTGGCCAAAATGTCTAAAGGCAATAGATGCAGCATGACATTAAGGGAATTTGTTCCTGTCTTGCTGAATGCGCCTGAGATACACAAACACGTCATACGCTGAACTTTGTCTAAACTTGTAGGCTGGTGAAGTGCCGGCCACCAGACTACAAGACCATATAGCATTATAGATTTAACCACTGACGTGTATAGCCAATGCACAATTCTTGGTTTTAGTCCTCACTTTTTTCCTATTGCCTTTTTTCCTTATTGCTTAAAGTTCAGCTTCTTATCAAAAATAACGCCAAGGTATTTTGCACACTCACCAAAGGGAATTTCAATACCCCCTAATGGGCCTAACCGTGGGAGTTTTGCGATCTTTGCAGTACATGACTAGTTCTGTCTTTGCAGGATTTACCCCAAGACCATTGTCTTTCGCCCATTTCTCAGTCATCCGGAGGGCCCTCTGAATAATATCTCTGATTGTGGATGGGAATTTTCCCCTGACTGCTAGAGCCACATCATATGCGTATGCCACCACTTTTATCCTTTCTTTTTCTAGAGTAAACAGAAGGTTATTTATAGCAACATTCCAAAGAAGAGGTGATAGAACTCCTCCTTGGAAGTGCCTCTGTTCACATACTTTTGTATGTTTGCTTGTCCTAGTGTGGCTGAAATACGTCTCTTCATTAGAAGTTCGTCTAACAGCCTAAGTATACGGATCAACATTCAGAGTTGTCAGTCCATTTAATATCGAGCTCGGATGGACGTTATTGAATGCCCCCTCGATATCTAGAAACGCCACGATTGTGTATTCTTTGACAGATAGTGAGCTTTCAATAAAGCTGACTAGTTCATGTAATGCGGTCTCAGTAGACCTGCCCTTCGAGTATGCATGTTGTCGTTTCGAGAGCAAACTTGAATCGACGCTAGTTCTAATAAATATCTATCATCCTCTCCAGAGTCTTAAGTAGGAATGAGGATAAGGGCGAAGGATTTCCGATTGGTCGGCTTTTCCGTGAGAGGCTTTTCCCGCTTTAGGTATGAAAACGGCTTTTGTTTCCCTCCACTTTCCTGGGATATACTCTATATATCGCCGACAACCAGGGTATAATATTGTCAGTCACTGCTTGTAACTCCGCCGGAGTAATTCCATCAGGTCCGGGGGATTTGAATGGTCCAAAGCTATTTAGCGCCCATCTTATTCTAGATTCCGATACAATTTCCTCGATAGGAAACGACCCCTGATCCCCTGTGGCACCGCCAGAACCTGGTTCAACCGTCTGATTTCCAGGAAAATGTGTGTCCAATAGTACCTCCAGCGTCTCCTCACTGGAGGTTGTCCAATTGCCCTCCGATGTTTTAATGAAACCTGGAGCGGAGTTGGTGGATACTAGAACCTTCCGTAGTCTGGATGCCTCGGACGTATTCTCCATACTGCTGCAGTAATCATTGCAAGAGTTATGCTGAGCATTTCTCAGTTCTCGCTTGTATCCTCTCAGATTCTTCTTGTAAGCGTCCCAATCCTCAGGGGCTCTAGTGGACTTTGCCTTGTTAAAGAGCTTCCTGCAGGATTTCCTCATATTAGTTAATTCCGTAGACCCCATTGGCTTCTCTCTAGGGCATGCAGCTTTCAGTGAGATGTTGAAGGCCTTAGTAATCCGCTCCACTGCGTGTTCGATATCTTGCACATTTCTCTCTGAACGATTCCCTATACCTATTCCAGTCAGCTTTCCTAACATTTAGCGGAAATATGGTCTTGGTGGTATGAACATCAAATTTGAAACTGGTGTAGCGATGATCTGAGAAGCTGTGTTCACTTAAAACCTGCCACTCAGATATCATTTCATTCAGTTCTTGCTAGGCCAAGCTAATGCCCAAAACCTCTTGCCTGTTTTTAGTGACAAAGGTTGGGGCATTTCCCTTGTTGCAAACTACCAGGTTCGTACGCAAAATAAACTCTATTAGCGACTCTCCCCTTGCATTAGTATCACTACTTCCCCATATACTATGATGCGCATTCGCATTGCATCCCATAATGAGTTTCGTCTTTGTTTTCAGTGACTCCTCAACTAAGGTCTTAACGGCACATGGAGACATCTCCCTGTCATGTCACATGTAGACCGAAGATACCCAATATTTGCATTTGGCTATTTCTAAATTGGCAACGACAGTGTCTGCATTGCACATTGAAGGAAGCAGAAACGAGTTAAGCTCATTTTTAGCAATTATACAGGCTCGATTAACATCATTACCAGTATACTGCAATAGTTTGAACCCCGGATCATCAAGAATCGAGTCATAAAGGATGTCATCTTCAGAGATCTCGGTGACTCTCGCAATAACCATAGGTTCAACTTTGGTGGGTTCCGAGGCAGTAGAAACCTCCTCACGCATATGGTATCTATCCATGTCTTCAACTTTGGTATCTCCCTCGACTTCGCAAGAGGATCCGCTTACTTCTGATTCAGACAGAGGCTTGTCCATTTCTGAATCCTTTAGCTGATCGTTTTTATATACCTTCATTTGGATATAATGAAAGCCATAACATACACGGCCCTGGGACTTTGCTAGATGTGGCAAAGACTGAGTGTTCAATATAAACACTGCATGCCGTCTTGGTCCATGCACTTCATCCAAACGGCCAACCTTCCAATCAGCTGTTGGAAGGTCTGGATTGCATCGTTTCAGCCTATTTAAAATAGATTCTGGGTCAGAAGGGTTTGCAGGTATCCACGCATGTGCTCTAGGTCTAGCCAGTATGTCTTTCTTCTCGACTAACTCTAGAGCAGCTCCTTCCCAAACTTCACCAATTAGTATCAGAGCAGCTTTAAAACATTCTGGTCTTCAAATGCGACTAGCTTAAATCGTCCTTCATACCAACCAGCCTCTTGGTGTCGAGGATCTGGGTCGGGAAACTTTTCCAGCACCTGTGAGTAGACGACAGACAGAGCATTCTTAATTTTCCCCCATTTTTGCTTTGGAACCATACCGTCCAATGCTCCTTTATTAATGATAGCCATCACAAGGCTATCTTTAGCAACTGAGGCAAACGATCTTTGATCCCTTTTGGACGATGGCAGCTCATCCGGTGATCGTGCCCTTTTTCCAGTCGCAAGAATTCCTTGAGCCCATTTTAATGCATCGCTTTGTTTAGCCGACAGCGTGCTTGGGTCGACTGATCCTAACTTCTTTAGGATAAACAAAGAATTTCTGCGTTCCTTGAATCTCTTTCGTGAGGGATTACCTCCTTTTGATGTCGTTACCTTAGAAAAAGTACGACTTGTCAAAGTGGCGCCACCTGTCGACCCGTCTACAGGTCGACTAATTGGGCCTAACTCTTGGTCATTGCCCAAATTTATAACTCCGGTCGATACCCGTCCACTAGGCCTTGAAGTTTGCAACCCAGTGGATGACTTTGAATTTCGCTGCATGGTGCCTTAATATCCCACCACACTTGAAATTCTTAGTAAGTACCTATTACGATGAGTTTATCCGCTTTTAAAAAAACACGTCCGTTCCGTTCGACGGTTGATAGAAAATAGGTGAAAGCCAACCGGCAGGATCAAAAATGTTCGATATCTGTGAGAGGACCTCGCGTTTAGTATAAGCATTTGAAGTTATAATGTTTGAAGGAACGAAGAAAAAGGAGTCGGAACGAGAATTCCAGCGGATACCTAGTGTCATCGCAGAACTAGTTCTGTCGAAATCGAAAAAATCCTCATACAACAGGTGGTCAGGAGGAATTCCTGCCAGAATCTCCTTCGAATTCGAGGTCCCCTTTTTCATCGTGAAACCTGCTGAACCCAAGGCATTTATAAGTTCCCTTAACGCCATTATGGCCAAAGGGATTGTATGAGCTCCAGCTAGAGCGTCATCGACATACATACAATCCGAGAGAATCTCGGGTACTCCGTTCGGACATCAGCGGCCAACTGAATCATCGTCTGGATCGCGAAATACGGGGCGCAATTGACTCCAAACGTCACTGTTTGAAGTTCATAATCCTGAAGAGGCCGCAGTTGATTGGTCTTAAAGAGAATGCGTTGAAAACGTCTCTGTTCTGGATGGGTAAGGATTTGGCGATACATTTTTTGTATATCGCCGTTAAAAACGTATCGGAAAATCTCCACTTAAGAATCTAAACAGTCAAATCCCTCTGCAGAACTGGGCCTACATGTAGGACATCGTTCAGACTATTACCATTCGAGGTAACAGAAGAGGCATTACATACCACACGAACTTTGTGGACGTGCTCTCGGGTTTCAGAACGGCATGGTGGGCCAAATAGTAGTGGGGACCCTCGAATGATGAAGTAGAATACTTCAACCGACGCATGTGGTCTAAGGATATATATTCCAAAATTACTTTATCATATTCCTCTTTAAGATCAATATCTTTAAGTAGACAGCCCTCGTTTCGGAAAAATTGGGCCATAGAGTTCCTTTTAGATTGCCCAAGATAAAGTTGTTTAGGAAAAAGATTGTCCAAGATAAAGTTGTTTTGGAAATTCTCCCTTAAACGGGAGAGAAACGACATATCTACTAGAGCATTGCATGAGAACATTCATTCACAGCGCACACAACTGCACTCATGAAACGGTTCGAGAAGACTGAATAATCTTCGTTGATCGAATGAATAGAATGAGAACACTGACTTGATCGAATCGGTTCGAATGAATGTAAATGTATGAATGAGACATGGTTTGAATCACACCCAATAATTCAGTATCGAGTGAATGTTGTTGTGACGTCACATCATTGAAGTTGTGCATTTGTTTCCATTCTCGGTCGCAAGCCAACATTCGATTGCATTTGGTAAAACGGGATAATTGAGAATACTCGAACATTTAGCGGGAGTTTCGGGAATTTGCAAAGTTCTCGAGTATGTTATGACAAAAAATGGAATCATGCTTAATGAGAAAAGAAGTCATACAGTTTGTGTTTCTTTAGATATAAGTGTGTAATTAATAGTTAAGCTTAGTGACGATAAAATGAGTAATTCTAACAAGGTAAATGTTTAAATTTGTTATGTTTTTATATGTAAATAGCAAAAGTAAATTTATTTTTGTATTTTTTGTCTGTTTTTTATACCATCCACCATAGGAAGGGGGTATATTAACTTTGTCATTCCATTTGTAATACATCGAAATATTGCTCTAAGACCCCATAAGGTATATATATTCTGGGTCGTGGTGAAATTCTGAGTCGATCTAAGCATGTCCGTCCGTCCGTCTGTTGAAATCACCCTAACTTCCGAACGAAACAAGCTATCGACTTGAAACTTGGCATAAGTAGTTGTCATTGATGTAGGTCGGATGGTATTGCAAACGGGCCATATTTTATCAAAATTTTATTTGTATAGAAAATTTTATCAACATTGTATTTCTATAGAAAATTTTATCAAAATTTTATTTCTATAGAAAACTTTGTGAGAATTTTATTTCTATAAAAATTGTTATCATAATTTTATTTCTATAGAAAATTTTGTCAAAATTTTATTTCTATAGAAAATGTTGTTAACATCTATAAAAAAATTTTTCAAAATTCTATTTCTATAGAAAATTCTATCAAAATTGTATTTCTATAGAAATCTTGTCAAAATTTTATTTCTATAGAAAATTTTGTCAAAATTTTATTTTTATAGAAAATTTTATCAATATTATATTTGTATAATTCGGCTTGAGGTCATATGAATAAAAACAGATGTTGTTGCTTTTTTGAGTTGTATTTTTATTTAATATTATCCAATATTTCGAAACATCTCCGATGTTCGTCTTCAGGGAAATTTTTTTAGAAGTAAAGAACAATGAACTTATTCGCAAACGAGTAAATCTATAAAAAAAGTTTATTTCTATAGAAAATTATTAACATTTTTTTATAGAAAATTTTCTCAAAATTTTATTTCTATAGAAAATTTTGTCAACATCGTATTTCTATAAAAAATTTAATCAAAATTTTATTTCTATAGAAAATTTTATCAAAAATTTTATTTCTATAGAAAATTTGGTCAAAATTTTATTTCTCTAGAAAATTTTATCAACATTTTATTTCTATAAAAAATTTTGTGAAAATTTTATTTCAATAGAAAATTTTGTCGACATTTTATTTCTATGGAAAATTTTGTCAAAATATTATTTCTATAGAAAAAGGAAAAATGTTTTATTTCCTTTAAATACGAATGCCCCTTATTTTTTATACGAAAAATATATATACTTACTATAATGCCCAAAAATATCATCCCAATGGTTTCTCCTAAAAACTAGAGCAATATTTTGTTTTTGCTGTTAATACATTTTTACATAGAAATGCAGAAGGTTTTGTCCACTTTATGTTATTTCTTTTACTTCATACACAAGCGCCTTTCCATCAACTTACAACTAAACAAACGTGCAATACATATAAAAGTTGTTGTTATGTTACTACGTGAGGGCAAAAAAAGATTCGAAATCCTCGATTCCTTCACTTCGTTTTCGAAAACAATTTGACTCGTTGTGTTTGATCCCGAAGAAGTTGTTTGATTGACCGTTTCATACAACACAAACGAGAACGAGTTATGGTTGTATTCGAACTTACAAACATCGGTCCAAACCAAAGATTATAGATTTGAGGAAGATGGGAGATTGGCTTGCGTCATACCAAATGTTGCATTTACCAGATTAGTTTAATACATGTTTGCAATCTTTTTGTTGTTTTTAGTTTTTATTTTTTAAATGGAAAATGTAATTTTCTTAATGAAACAGTGTTAAATTTTAGGCAACAACAAAAAAATTACATTTTCCCTTTTATGGAAATTTATTTTGTGCCCTTAATTTCTTTTTATTTGCATTTTATTTCTATGTCAATACTTGTCGTATACACGTTTGGTTCGAGTATTAAACTAATGTGGTAAATGGTTTGATGTGCTCAGTAGCCAATCTCCCATCTTCCTCTTCTATAATCTTTGGTCCAAACGGGAACGACTACAAATCTCTACGTTACTTGTTGGGCTTCGAGATGTTCTCGAACATAAAAATATATGACCGATGCAATGCTCTAATATCTACCCTCGTAGTTCCTAACGGTAGTACTTTTATATAGTTCCTCACAATATATTTCAGAATCGGACAACGGCTTCCTCCTGGGGAGGTCTTCAACCTCCCAAAATCGTGAAATTTGTCCATCTAGAGAAATTTCACAAAGATAAGACACCACTGTGGTATTACGTGTCGGACCGTTTGAGAGAATGGGCCCAGTGAGAATCCAACTAAAAATGGTCTCCTGGGCCATTAAAGTTCCTCCAATCTGACTCCTGAATCCTCCCAGCATAATGGAAGGTAATATATCACTCCCAATAAGAATATCTACTTTCGAACTTTTGTAATATTTCGGGTCAGCAAGCCGAATATCTGGGAAGACAATGGGTCTGCAAGGATCGTGAAGGGAGGTTAGCGGACAGATGAGGTATCACCAGTGCTGAAACTGGAACTCGTACATCACTGAGTGACGAACCTAGTGTAAAGCAACACTCTTTGCACACGCTGGCGGTAATTGTAGAATTAAAACCCGATACCAGGACGGAAGTTCGCGGAAAAGGCAGTTTTAATTGATTGAATATCTTTTCGGATATTAGAGTTCCCTCAGAACCCGAATCGATGAGAGCCCTAACTTCATAGGTGGCCCCTGGTAGGCAGACACTCACTATAGCCGTGTCTAATAATATACCCGAGCAACCAGTTGAGAAATATTTGTGTACGTTATTAGGAGCTCCAGATGTAGACGGTTGCAAAGAGTTTGAAGAAATTTGTGGGCTAAAGTTAGAAGGAACAGCACCACTGGTGGACACTTGTTCAGAATGTGGAGACGCAAGTGGAGGAGCCGTCACTCCCGACGTGGTTTGCTCGCAGTAGAGTAATGTGTGATGTCTTCGACGACATTTGAAGCATGAAAATTTGCTTTTGCAGTTCTTTAACGAATGGGCTCCAGAAAAACAATTTAAGCACATCTTTCCAGATTTAATTGTGGATATTCTCTCGTTGTAGTCCATGTTAAGAAACTGCGGACAATTTTTAATGGCGTGCGATTCGTTGTCGCAAATACGACACTTCGGTTGATCGACATTCGTTCGAAAAATGCGAATGTTATTAGATGACTGTTTCTTTTGGGAGGATTTTGCATCCTTGGACGTATGACCCTTTTGATCGTTCGATCCTTTTATATCAGTCACTGACTCAAGGGTTTGATATCGACTTGTAAGGAAGGTATCTAATTCTTTCCATTTGGGAATGGAGGCCTGTTATTGTCTGCTCCCACAGGGTTAATGTCAGCCTCGGAAGTCGGTTGGAGCATATATAAACCATAAAAATTGGGTCCCAACTTGCAATGTTGATGTCGTATAAACTGAGGGCCGGGATACATGCACTTATGTCTCTTTGAAGAGATTTAATGCCATTAGCGGATTCGGAAGAACAGGACGGTAAATTAAAGAGTGTCCTCAATTGACCATTATTTGTTTTCATAACGAGCGCACGGCGGAGAAGAAACCATCATTGGTAAGAGGGCTCCTAGACACTATGTCATGGGCTTCGCCCCTGGTTTTGTTAACCAAGTGGAATAGGCGCTCTATAGGACTTAATTTCGAGATATTTATGCAGACGGCGGTAAACATGTCTCGAAATGTAGGCCATGACATGTAATCGCCTTGAAATATTGCCAACTCGCAAGGTGGCAAGTTGAAGCTGTAACTCGGGCCAGTGTCTGCGGTTTGAGCTTTAGGACGAATTTCCTGACCAAGCTCCTTGAGACTAGATATGCATTTCGTATATGCAATATACGCCCTCTTATATTTCTCCTTGATGTTACCAACATCCCCTTGAGACTCTTTCCCGCCCCCAGAAGTATTGCCTGAGTCAGCCCCCTTTTTCTCTATATTTGAAAGACACTTCTCATACTCTAATGTCAATTTGTGCCACCGCGATTTAGCCTCCTCTCGATGAACCTCGAGATCGTATATCGAAGATAGTGGCAGTTCCTTATTACTCAAGGCGGCCTCAAATTCGTCGAATCTGTCCGCCGAGCGTATAAAATCTTTTAAGGACATGGTTATGAAACCTACGTTTGAGTGGGGCGGTACAGAAAAGTAAATACTCAACTCTCAAAATTATATAGTAATCCAAGATAATCTAAAATAATTCTTAAGAGATATATATCTAGATACTAAATTCGAATCATTACAACTCACGAGTTCGCTTTTAAAAAAGAGAGCAAATAAATCGGTTTAGAGGGACTTTAGCAAAAACACAATTTCATGTAATTTATTCAGGTTTCTGAATACTTGTACCCAATATTTATACTCAACAATATCAAAAATATATAAAGGCTATATTAATATATATTTATATGGTAAGATAGTCCTATAAAAGATATTAATAAATCAAAAAAAGATCTATAAGATATTCTTCCTCCGTATCGCCATTCGTGTTCACAGCTGATATATCATAAGTCACTGACCACAACACAAAATATAGATCAATGGAAGAACTAAAGACATAATGTAGGCAAATGGAAGAGTTGTTTACTTTTTGCACCACAAAATATAGGCCAATGGACTAATTCCAAACAGAATGTAAAGCAATGGAACTCCCACTCACATGGATGATTATGAAAAAAAAAGACTGCGATCAAAACAAAACCGATAATAGAATGTACTCAACTTAAACTAATTTTGTAACTGTGGTAGTGTGAAAAATAACACTATCACGAATATAGGTTAGTTTAGGTTAGGTTAGGTGGCAGCCCGATGTATCAGGCTCACTTAGACTATTCAGTCCATTGTGATACCACATTGGTGAACTTCTCTCTTATCACTGAGTGCTCAATGACAAGGGACCTCCTTTTTATAGCCGAGTCCGAACGGCGTTCCACATTGCAGTGAAACCACTTAGAGAAGCTTTGAAACCCTCAGAAATGTCACCATCATTACTGAGGTGGGATAATCCACCGCTGAAAAACTTTTTGGTGTTCGGTCGAAGCTGGAATCGAACCCACGACCTTGTGTATGCAAGGCGGGCATGCTAACCATTGCACCACCGAGGATTGATAAAATACTAGTTTTAAATTTCCTATGCCCACTCCCTTGGACAACGTCGAAACCAAGTAATTTATATGGCTGGTCCACCTATAATCTAAATCGAAGAAGATACCTAGTATCTTTATAGATTCAACCTCTTCAATTGAATTATTACCCAAGGATAGATGAAATGTACATCGACCCCTTCGGCATATATGAAGATATTTGCATGTGGGTATCGAGATCTTAGCACCGGAGTAGTCACACCATTCGGATATTTCCTCAAAAACAGGGCTCATGTCGAAAGAGTCGGCAGTTCTACCCAATTGCTTTTTAATCAAAAAATCATCAGCATATGCGCAAAAAGATATTTCCTAATGAACTTTCACTCTTCCACAAAGTTTCTCATATGATATTAAGAATAGCACTACTGATATGGGTGACCCTTGAGGAATACCATTATCTAGGACAAAGGTACGAGAAATGTGTGATCCGACATTTTTTCGTGTTTATTGTTTAAAATTTTCTATATAATGTATAACTATAATAAACGATAGTATATAATATCTTCTTCAACAATACTTAGTCCCTTAGTCGGGCTCTCGAGAAAAATAATTATGGTTGAGATTTTCTTTTGGAAAAATATGATATTAGTATTATTCTTACATGGTTGTTATTCCATTGTAAATTTTTTGTAATGAAAAAATTTTTGCAAAAACATCACGTGTAGATTTATTTTTAAAAGTTTAAGCGTGTGACCCGATTCTCACTCTAAACAGTCGATTTTTCATGAAATTGAAAATATATCTAATAATTCTCGGACTAGCTTCCATTCTTTCAGTTGATCGATAATCGTGTGAATGCCTTTGTAAAATCCAATAAAACAATTGATAAATGTCCTCTTTTTGAGAGAGAACCTGTAATCAAATTGTCTAAGATAATCTGCTATTAGATTATCTGCTACAGATTTCCCTTGTTTGAAGGCAATTTGTTGGCTATTAATGAGTCTACTTTTGCTAATAAACCACCATAGTCTATTGGCACATTGTTAGAAAAATATGTTTTTCATATGTTCCGATGTAAACAAAATGTGTTTCGGGAACAATTTTTTAACACAATATATTTAACTGCAAAAATGTAATGTTCCTCAACTAGCATTAAATGTTTGGGACACATATGTTAATATGTTAGAATATATTATGTTTTTGACATAACAGTAATATGTGTGAATTTAAACATGCGAGTATTCTGGGTCGTGGTGAAATTCTGAGTCGATCTAAGCATGTCCGTCCGTCTGTTGAAATCACGCTAACTTCCGAACGAAACAAGCTATCGACTTGAAACTTGGCATAAGTAGTTGTTATTGATGTAGGTCGGATGATATTGCAAACCGGCCATATCGGACCACTTTTACGTATAGCTCCCATATAAACGGGCCCAAAGATTTGGCTTGCGGAGCCTCTAAGAGAAACATATTTCATCCGATCTGGCTGAAATTGAGTACATGGTGTTAGTATATGGTCTCTAACAAACATTTAACAAATGGTTCATATCGGCCCATAATTACATATAGCCCCCATATAAACTGACCCCCCAGATTTGGCTTGCGGATCCCCTAAGAGAAGCAAATTTCATCCGATCTGGATGAAATTTGGTACGTGGTGTAAGTACATGGTTTCTAACAACCATGCAAAAATTGGTCCATATCGGTCTATAATTATATAAACCGATCCCCAGATATGATCTCCGGAGGCTCTTGGAGAAGCAAAATTCATGCGATCAAAATTTTATTTATATTGAAAATTTTGTCAAAATTTTATTTATATTGAAAGTTTTGTCAAAATTTTATTTCTATAGAAAATTTTTTCAAAATTTTATTTCATATTTGTTGTTTTGATCTCAGTTCTAAAACCATTGCGTTGACTAAACTACAAGAGTAGCTTAACCAACAGAGGAAAATAATGTTTGTCAAATTTATTTGGGCAAAGCCCTATAGACTGCAAGATGGTTGAATGGACGCACGTTTCGGAATTACCACATTCCTAATCAGCATCCTCCACTTGCAGCAAAACTATCAACCAGTTATTAGAATAAATTCAGGCAGATCGCTAAACCCAAAGTGAACCACACTTAAACCCTCCGAAAAAAAGGTTTATGATAGTCGGCTTATGCCGAAATAAATTCATACAAACATCTCTCTTTTCCTTTGCTACCATCAAATCATCGATTTGAGTGCAGTTGGCTGGGTTTATTTTGAGCTTGCTTCCTCTTACTTCATTCGTGTTTTGTTTTTTATTGTTGGTTTGTACTGTAATCATATTTGTTGTTTTGATCTCAGCTTTAAACCCATTGGGTTGAATAAACTACAAGAGTAGCTTAACCAACAGAGGAAAATAATGTTTGTCAAATTTATTTGGGCAAACATCTCTCTTTTCCTTTGCCACCATCAAATCATCGATTTGAGTGCAGTTGGCTGGGTTTATTTTGAGCTTGCTTCCTTTTCCTTCATTCGTGTTTTGTTTTTTATTGTTGGTTTGTACTGTAATCATATTTGTTGTTTTGATCTCAGCTTTAAACCCATTGGGTTGAATAAACTACAAGAGTAGCTTAACCAACAGAGGAAAATAATGTTTGTCAAATTTATTTGGGCAAAGCCCTATGGACGCACGTTTCGGAATTACTACATTGCTCATCAGCATCCTCTACTTGCAGCAAAACTATTAACCAATTATCAGAATAAATTCAGGCAGTTCGCTACACCCAAAGTGAACCACACTTGAACCCTCCGAAAAAAGGTTTGTGATATCCGGCTTATGCCGAAATAAATTCATTCAAACATCTCTCTTTTCCTTTGCCACCATCAAATCATCGATTTGAGTGCAGTTGGCTGGGTTTATTTTGAGCGTGCTTCCTCTTACTTAGGTTAGGTTAGGTTAAAGTGGCAGCCTGATTAAGATTCAGGCTCACTTAGACTATTCAGTCCATTGTGATACCACATTAACTAAAAGTACCTATGACATATGGGCACTTCTAGTTTTAACCGTTGAACCTTCTCGATTATTTTCTTCTGTTGAACCAACCAGATTGTTCCAAAAACATTAGCAGACTGCTTAAGTTAACGTTTTCCAGGTCCGCCAGTAATCTGAAGCTATATGCCCCTAAAATTTGCTTACGCCTTACACAAAATGCAGGACACTCACACAAGAGGTGTTTTATTGATTCCTTTTCCTCCGCATCATGACAGCTCATACAATAGTCATTATACTTCGCACCAATAGTTTTTGCAAAATCGCCTATCAGGCAGCGACCCGTTATATCAGATATAGTGAGTGATATCTGGCGTCTCGAGAACACTAGCATATCTAGTGTGCGGTTTAAGTTTAAATGGGGCCATATTTGCTTGGTGTCGTTACAACCCTTACAATTCTCCCATCGAACATTTGCCATCATGACAGCCTTCTCACGCAGTAAGAGCTTGCAGGTAGCCAGAGGCACACCAACAGATTCTAGTTCCCCTGGAATATGTAAGGTAGTTCCTAGCCTTGCTAGCTCATCTGCTTCGCAGTTCCCCGGTATGTTCCTGTGGCCAGGCACCCATATTAGGTGAATATTGTGCTGCTCAGCCATCTCATTGAGAGATTTGCGGCAGTCGATGGCCGTTTTCGAGTTGAGGAACACAGAGTACAAGGATTTTATTCCAGGTTGACTGTCTGAGTATATATTAATGCCAATATTGCTTGGAGCATTACTTCTCAGCCAATTCACCACTTCTCTTATTGCTAATATTTCAGCCTGAAAAACACTACAGTGGTCATCTTTTCGCTATTCGAAGTTCCAGATCTTTAGAATATACTCCGAAACCCACTTGGCCATCCAATTTGGAGCCATCAGTGTAGAAATCTATATATCTTTTATTCCCCGCGGTCCGTGTACACCACGCCTCACTGTTGGGAATTAGAGTCTCAAACTTTTTGTCGAAAAGTGGACTCGCCAAAGTGTAATCCACTACGTTAGACACATCTGGCATTATTTTGAGGACCGAACTGTGACCCTAACTTTTTCCGACCACAGCGATAGCTCGCGCAACCGCACAGCCGTTGTTGCAGCTGACTGTTTGGCCAAAATGTCTAAAGGCAATAGATGCAGTATGACATTAAGGGAGTTTGTTCCTGTCTTGCTGAATGCACCTGAGATACATAAGCACGCCATACGCTGAATTTTGTCTAAACTTGTCGGCTGGTGAAGTGCCGGCCACCAGACTACAACACCATATAGCATTATAGGTCTAACCACTGCCGTGTATAGCCAATGTACAATTTTTGGTTTTAGTCCCCACTTTTTCCCTATTGCCTTTTTGCACGAGTATAAAGCTACCGTTGCTTTCCTCGCCCTTTCTTCAATATTAAGCTTAAAGTTCAGCTTCCTGTCCAAAATAACGCCAAGGTATTTTGCACACTCCCTAAAGGGAATTTCAATACCCCCTAAGGAAATGGGCCTAACCGTGGGAGTTTTGCGATCTTTGCAGTACATGACTAGTTCTGTCTTTGCAGGAGTTACCCCAAGACCATTATCTTTCGCCCATTTCTCAGTCATCCGGAGGGCTCTCTGTATAATATCTCTAACTGTTGATGGGAATTTTCCCCTGACTGCTAGCGCCACATCATCTGCGGATGCCACCACTTGTATCCTTTCTTTTTCTAGGGAAACCAGAAGGTCGTTTATAGCAACATTCCAAAGAAGAGGTGATAGAACTCCTCCTTGAGGGGTGCCTCTGTTCACATACCTTTGTATGTTTGCTTGTCCTAGTGTGGCTGAAATGCGTCTCTTCCTTAGAAGTTCGTCTAACAGCCTAAGTATACCTGGATCAACATTCAGAGTTGTCAGTCCATTTAATATCGAGCTCGGATGGACGTTATTGAACGCCCCTTCGATGTCTAGAAATGCCACGATTGTGTATTCTTTGACAGATAGTGAGCTTTCAATAAAGCTGACTAGTTCATGTAATGCGG
The DNA here is from genome assembly GCF_050003625.1 of Haematobia irritans. Taxonomy (NCBI): domain Eukaryota; kingdom Metazoa; phylum Arthropoda; class Insecta; order Diptera; family Muscidae; genus Haematobia; species Haematobia irritans. The sequence goes on along the minus strand of NC_134400.1, from coordinate 75,091,442 downwards.
TCTCAGTAGACCTGCCTTTCGAGTATGCATGTTGTCGTTTCGAGAGCAAACTTGAATCGACGCTAGTTCTAAGATAAACGTCTATCATCCTCTCCAGAGTCTTAAGTAGGAATTATGATATGCTGATTGGTCGGAAATCCTTCGCATTCGAGTGAGAGGCTTTTCCCGCTTTAGGTATGAAAACGACTTTTGATTCTCTCCACTTTCGTGGAATATATGCTAAGTTGATACATTCTTTATATATCGCCGACAACCAGGGGGTAATTCTGTCAGCCACCGCTTTTAACTCCGCCGTAGTAATTCCATCAGGTCCGAGGGATTTAAATGATCCAAAGCTATTTAACGCCCATTTTATTCTAGATTCTGATACAATTTCCTCGATAGGAAACGACCGCTGAGCCACTGTGGCACCGCCAGTGCATGGTTCAACCGTCTGATTTCCGGGAAAATGTGTGTCTAAAGTACCTCCAGCGTCTCCTTACTGGACGTTGTCCAATTGCCCTCCGATGTTTTAATGGAACCTGGAGCGGAGCTCATGGATGCTAGCACCTTCCGTAGTCTGGAAGCCTCGGACGTATTCTCATGCTGCTGCAGTAATCATTCCAAGGATTATGCTGAGCCTTTCTCAGTTCTCGCTTGTATCCTCTCAGATTCTTCTTGTAAGCGTCCCAATCCACAGGAGCTCTGGTGGACTTTGCTTTGTTAAAGAGCTTCCTGCACGATTTCCTCATATTACCTAACTCCGTAGATCACCATGGTTGTCGATTTTTTCCCCTTGGATTCCCTTTAGGGCATGCAGCTTTCAGTGAAATGTTGAAGGCCTTAGTAATCTTCTCCACTGCGTGTTCGATAACTTGCACAGTGCTCATATTTGTCTCTGGTATTTCCGGTATCATCATATTGAACGATTCCCTATACCTATTCCAGTCAGCTTTCCTAACATTTGGCGGAAATATGGTCTTGGTGGTATGAACATCAAATTTGAAACTGATGTAGCGATGATCTGAGAAGCTGTGTTCACTTAAAACATGCCACTTAGATATCATTTCATTCAGTTCTTGCGAGGCCAAGGTGATGTCCAAAACCTCTTGCCTGTTTTTAGTGACAAAAGTTGGGGCATCTCCCTTGTTGTAAACTACCAGATTAGTACGCAAAATAAACTCTATTAGCGACTCTCCCCTTGCATTAGTATCACTACTTCCCCGTATACTATGATGCGCATTCGCATCGCATCCCATAATGAGTTTCGTCTTTATTTTCAGTGACTCCTCAACTAAGGTCTTAACGGCATATGGAGGCATCTCCCTGCCATGTCCCATATAGACCGAAGATACCAAATATTTGCATTTGGCTATTTCTAAATTGGCAACGACAGTGTCTGCATTGCACATTGAAGGAAGCAGAAACAAGTTAAGCTCGTTTTTAGCAATTATACAGGCTCGAATTACATCATTACCAGTATACTGCAATAGTTTGAACCCCGGAGTACTTAATTCACATATTTTGTTTCTATAAACATATGATTCTTGAATAAGAACTATGTCTATGTCCCCTTTCATCAGGAGAACTTTTAAGGCAGCACATGCAGCCTTACAATGATGAAGATTTATCTGGAGGATCCGTAGGACCATCGAGATGTTCAACAACCGTCACATCAGCCGCTTCAATCGAGTCATCAAGAAAGTCCTCTTCAGAGATATCGATGACTCTCGCAACAACCATAGGTTCAACTTTGGTGAGTTCTGAGGCAGTAGAAGCCTCCTCACGCATACGGTATCTATCCATGCCATCAACTTTGGTATCTCCCTCGACTTCGCAAGAGGATCCGCTTACTTCTGATTCAGACAGAGGCTTCTCCATTTCTGAATCCTTTAGCTGATCGTTTTTATACACCTTCATTTGGATATAATGAAAGCCATAACATACACGGCCCTGAGACTTTGCTGGATGTGGCAAAGACTGAGTGTTCAATATAAACACTGCATGCCGTCTTGGCCCATCCACTTCATCCAAACGGCCAACCTTCCAATCAGCTGTTGGAAGATCTGGATTGCATTGTTTCAGTCTATTTAAAATAGATTCCGGGTCAGGAGGGTTTGCAGGTATCCACGCATGTGCTCTTGGTCTAGCCGGTATGTCTTTCTTCTCGACTAACTCTAGAGCAGCTCCTTCCCAAACTTCACCAATTAGTATCAGAGCAGCTTTAAAACATTCTATAGACCTCTGGTCCTCAAATGCGACTAGCTTAAATCGTCCTTGATACCAACCAGCCTCTTGGTGTCGAGGATCTGGGCCGGGAAACTTTTCCAGCACCTGTGAGTAGACGCCAGACAAAGCATTCTCAATTTCCCCCCATTTTTGCTTTGGAACCATACCGTCCAATGCTCCTTTATTTATGATAGCCATCACAAGGCTAGCTTTAGCAACTGAGGCAAACGATCGTTGATCCCTTTTGGAGGATGGCAGCTCATCCGGTGATCGTTCCCTTTTTCCAGCCTCAAGAATTCCTTGAGCCCATTTTAAGGAATCGCTTTGTTTAGCCGACAACGTGCTTGGGTCGACTGATCCTAATTTCTTTAGGATAAACAAAGCATTTCTGCGTTCCTTGAATCTCTTTCGTGAGGGATTACCTCCTTTTGATGCCGTTACCTTGGAAAAGGTTCGACTTGTCAAATTGTCGCCACCTGTCGACCCGTCTACAGGTCGACTAAATTCGTGTTTTGTTTTTTATTGTTGGTTTGTACAGTGATCATATTTGTTGTTTTGATCTCAGCTTTAAAACCATTGCGTTGACTAAACTACAAGAGTAGCTTAACCAACAGAGGAAAATCATGTTTGTCAAATTTATTTGGGCAAAGCCCTATAGACTGCAAGATGGTTGGATGGGCGCACGTTTCGGAATTACCACATTCCTCATCAGCATGCTCTACTTGCAGCAAAACTATCAACCAATTATCAGAATAAATTCAGGCAGTTCGCTAAACCCAAAGTGAATCACACTTGAACCCTCCGAAAAAAGGTTTATGATAGCCGGCTTATACCGAAATAAATTCATACAAACATCTCTCTTTTCCTTTGCCACCATCAAATCATCGATTTGAGTGCAGTTGGCTGGGTTTATTTTGAGCGTGCTTCCTCTTACTTCATTCATGTTTTGGTTTTTATTGTTTGTTTGTACAGTAATCATATTTGTTGTTTTGAACTCAGCTTTAAAACCATTGCGTTGACTAACCTACAAGAGTATCTTAACCAACAGAGGAAAATAATGTTTGTCAAATTTATTTGAGCAAAGCCCTATAGACTGCAAGATGGTTGGATGGACGCACGTTTCGGAATTCCCACATTCCTCATCAGCATCCTCATTGCAGCAAAACTATCAACCAATTATAAGAATAAATTCAGGCAGTTCAATAAACCCAAGGTGAACCACGTCCATCCAACCATCTTGCAGTCTATAGGGCTTTGCCCAAATAAATTTGACAAACATTCTTTTCCTCTGTTGGTTAAGCTACACTTGTATCCAGCAAAAAAAGCGTCGCCAAAAAGTAATGAAAATGTTCTTTTTGGATCCGGAAGTGGTGCAAAATTGACGCAGAAGCAATGAGTTTAACATGGGCTTGTCATAGGACGGAAGTCCTCCATTTCAACGGCCGTAGCACTGAATTTGCATCACATCTTCAGATGTGATCCGAATTCAATGTTTTGGATGTAAATTGAAAAATTCTGTGATAATTTGTCAAATGAATAATTTTTATAATTTTTTAATGGGTTCTAACGCTTGTCAGAAACGTTTGACCTCAAATATTGTCAAAAATTCACAATTTGTTCAGATTGGATTTAGCATTTTTTTGACAAAATTTAAATGCTTTGTACCATTTTATGAATCCTTACTCTGTTTTTAACCTATTTGAAACAAAGAAAGTTAAAATTACCCATTAATAGCATGAAAAAACCAAGTTATAAAAATTGAATTAAAAGAACTTCCTGGGTAGGGCTTTGCCCAAATAAATTTGACAAACATTATTTTCCTCTGTTGGTTAAGCTTCTCTTGTAGTTTAGTCAACGCAATGGTTTTAAAGCTGAGATCAAAACAACAAATATGATTAAAGGGTGATACGGTCAAAATTTGGTCAATATAAACTTGACGTATTTCTTTCAATTGTGCATTTAAACAAGTAAGTAAAGTAGAAAGTCGGACGGGGCCGACTATATCATACCCTAAACCACCATTACAGAATTAGTAATCATAAGCATTTGTGGGGTAACATATAGGTCTGGGAGATAAACCACAGTTATATATTTAAGAAAATTAAGGGGTACATGTCTATGGGTGCTTTGTGTCAATCTGACTATAGCTCATAGTCAATGTTTCCAGGGAAAATGTTCGGTTTACCCTAGTAGTAGATAAATACCGATTCGAATTCAATACTTTAATGGGTTTTGGTCATTTTTAATGGGTTTGAGTCCGTTATGTAAAGAATTGCACAGTGGGGTGGGTCGTTCAATTTGCGGATTTTTTTTAATTTAATGGGTTTGAGAACGTAAAGTAAACACTTGATCGATAATGCAGTTTCTATATTAAGGAGCTAATTATGTTTTTAATGGTTTGAGGACGTTAAGTAAATATGATCGCCGGGTATGTTTATGAAAGTTAATTGGTTAGTGGGCTTTAATGGGTTTGAGGCCGTTAGGTGAACAATGTCAAGGTTGGTGTGTTTATGGAATTTTAATGGGTTTGAGTCCGTTAGGTAAACAATCCCAGAGTGGGTGGGGATGTAAAAATGTAGTTGTTTTTTATTTTAATGGGTTTGAGGACGTTAAGTAAACATTCCCCCGGTGTGTTTGTTTATGAAAATTTAATGGGTTGGATAACTTTAATGTGTTTGAGGACGTTAAGTAAACTTTCCCACGGCGGGATATGGAAGTTCAATGCAGAAGAAGTATGGTTGATGAAGTATAAAAGTTGGTCGTTATATTTTATGCTAATCAGAATATATTGTGTATTGAAATTATTGAGAGATGGCGGATAACGGAGATTTGATTGCTGATTTTAACAAGAAAAATTTGAAGAAAATTATTCACTTGAAGGATATGGAGGCGCACAAGGACTATGAGATCATTGGTTGCTATAGAACTTCCACAAAGTATGGCGAATCGGTGGTTCTCAATCTGAAGGAGGATGATCAGATGTTTTATTTACCGAAGAGATTCAACACATTGAGCGATGAATCCATTCAACGTTTAAGTGGGGGAGAATTCTCGATATCAAGGAAACCGCTTTCCGAAGAGGAAGATTCTCCTAGCAGATTGGAGTTGAAGCAATGTTCGTCTGCGGATGCTTTTTATATATCATACTAACAAATGTATTAGAACGAATAATAAACAAGATAAATAAATAATATTTTTATAAATACAAAAAAAAAGTAAATGAAAATATTTTTAATTTTTAAATTTTTTTCTGAAAGAAATTGTATGGAAACGACCCATGGTGCATCTCTATGCAAAATGGCAAACATTGGGTCGCACATATGTATTTTTGGGGCATGGTGTGGTCATCGAAGAATAAGCTGTGGTACATTTCTATGCGAAATGGCAAACATTGGGTCGCACATATGTATTTTTGGAGTATGGTGTGGCCATAGAAAAATATGCTGTTGTTGGTTTTTTATTTTTTTAAGTTTCTGTCGCACAAATGGATGGCTAATTATGTGTGGTGGGATTTTGTTCTCAGCCTTGGTGCGTGCGTCTTAGATGCATCTGTACGGGTTTGATGGAATGGCATCTGTGTAGAAGATTCAATGAATTTGTTTATTTTATATTGTAATCGATATTAATCGAGTCTTGAATTCCAAGCCCTTGGTTTTATTCAATTTCAATTCACTGAAAGTTCGTGTGTGGCATTATTGTTTACACGAATTTGTCAAGCTCTTGGTTTCGTTCAAATTCAATCAGTTTATTCATTGAAAGTTTGTGTGTGTGTGTTTGGCAGGTGGAGTGCAGTTGTATGATCAATCGTAGCATTGACTATAAAATTGGCGCTGGATTCTTTATTATTTTTTCTTTTTATAAATTTGTGAGAAAAAATGCAATGGGAAAAATATGCCGAAAAAACAAATTAAAATTCTAACTGTAGGGTGTTGTGTAGGCTGATGTGTAAACAATTATTCTGGAATGTGGATGGACATTCAGATTCGATTTTGAGGACTTATCGAGATATGAAAGTCATTGAGGTATAGTGACATTAAAATGGAAATAGTATTCTTAAAACTGTTCTTAAAAATGGAAGCAACAAGCAACAACCGCCAAATGATGACGAAGAAGGATCTCTATGAATATAAGAGGATTATCAATGCAGAAGTATTAAAGGATACCGACTATGAGCCTGGCAAGCCCGACGTAATTTATGTATCGAAGGATACATGGCACCAGGATATATATATCGACGATATAGATGAGGTGATGGAGTTCACCAATAGCGAAAGATCACCACCATTATTTCCATCCGAAAGCGACGAAAGCTTTGATATAATGCAAAATGGTCAGAGGATCCCGCAATCTTGGCTGAACTCTTTGCCTGACCGACCACTGGTGCAGTCGGTACAAATAATAACACCACCACCACCACATCCATTTTCTCCACGTTAAAATATTTTACTTAGAGTAATATCGGGGTATGATGCACTATACCCTGAAGTTATAAATAGTATATTACAGAATTTTTCTCCGGAAGAGTACTTATTTTACATAAATAACTTTATGACATAATTTTTAAAAATATTTTTTTTTTAAATAAAATAAAGTTTTTAATATAAAGGCTGGTATGCACCTCTAGCGAAAAATTTCATTCCCATAAGAAATGCATTGCTATTTATGCTAACGAAATTTTCGGTAGCGTTCAATTTCGTAAGCTGGTACGCACCTCTAATGAAAATAACAGGGTTGTCAAAAGCATAGTTTGGCAGCAAACATTTAATTTATTACAATCATTGTGTGCGTAAAAGTTTTAAAAGGTCTGTAAATAATAAACAATTTATTTGAGGAATATTTGGAACATATATTAACAATTTTTAAAAGCGATTAGCTGTTTTAAAATTTGTGTACACAGCCCAGTTTTTTTTTGTTGTAGACTTAAATAAATTTTTGCTACCGAAAATTTCGCTAGAGGTGCATACGGGCCTTAAAGAAGAAAAAAAACATAAATTGTATGGTCTTTTCATTTGGGTATAAGGATGGAATGGGGGTTGGACCCATGTCAATATTTTACTGCTCCAGGCCTATCATATGACGCCATGCTCAAGTTAATAACTACAAATGGCTTTAACTTGGAGCTCATAACGAATGTTGATATGTTTAATTTTATAAAGAGGGGAATTCGAGGGGGAATTACCCAATGTAGTAAAAGATATCATAAAGCAAATAATAAGTATATGAAAAACTTTAACCCAACCATCCCATCCACATACCTTATGTACTTTGATGTAAACAATTTATATGGATGGGCAATGCAACAACATCTTCCTTATGGTAATTTTAAGTGGGTTGATGAACAAAACATTATTTTTGACCCTGAAGAAATAAAAAAGTTTAAACATGATTCCGCAGAAGGTTACATATATGAAGTTTCCCTCTCCTGTCCACCTAACCTCCATGACAAATTTAATGACTTACCCATGGCTTCTGAAAATAAAAAGATAGGTGGATCTAAGCATAATAAGCTAGTGTGTGATCTTACTCCAAAAGATAGGTAAACGATGCACTACCTAACCTTAAAACAATGTTTGGAGCAAGGATATATCTTAAACAGGGTACATAGAGTTCTCTCCTTTAACCAAAAGCCATTATTAAAGGAATATATAGACAAAAATAATGACATGAGACAAAAAGGCAAAAAATGAAACATCATTCTGCTATGATAAACCAATATACCTAGGAAACATAAATTGTATGGTCTTTTCATTTGGGTATAAGGATGGAATGGGGAAACTCACAAGAGGAATAAAAAAATGAATAAGATAAACAAATACATTACAAAAAAAATGAATAAAATAAACAAATGAATGCTAAGGAATAATTCAAAGAAGTTTCGTTGATTTTACTTAAATGGTTTAAGCGCTTGCCACAGATCTTTGGTTTGATTTCTGCTTTAATTTGATTTTAAGTGTCAGCGTTAGAAGATCAAGAATGTTCTCCTGTTCGGTTTGTAGGGAAAATTTCGCATCCTTCACATCTTATCGAAGACACGTAAAGCTTCATAGAAGATGTGATGTGTGTGGAAGGATGCTTTTCAATAAGCGTGCTTTAAATTTACATATGGAGCTGCATTCAACAAACGGAGGACATGGATTAATGAATGAAGATTTTCAACACCAACAACATCAACAAGAGAACCCTAATGTGGAACCAAGCTGCTCATCGGGAACACTTAATCAACCTCACGTACATCAGCAGCGCATGATGCAAATCGGTAGTTCCGACCAAATTCAACAGGGTCAACAACAACAACAACAAGAAAACCCAAAGTCTGTTTTTAAAAAAATAAATAGTGGATTTAGGAACCGAGTGGCTACATATGAGGTAATTCATATACCTGAGGATTGTTTAGATATAAATATGATTTTCGCATATTTGGGGATAAGTATGAAAGAATTAGTACTGAACTCACTGGCTATGCATAATTGCATTAAATTTAATATACAGTTAATAGGGGAGTATATTAAATTTACGGAAGAAGAGCTCCATATGCAATACATATACCACATATCAAAAATGGTAAGAGTAACTCTCACAGACAACGTCAACGATATTTTGGAGGCGCAGTGTGAAGAAATTAAAGCCAAGATGAGTGAGTTTCAGGAAAGAGATTCTGGGTGGACCCTCACCCGCATTGAAAAATTGGAGATAAATATTAACAAATGTGCGGTGTTAAAAGGGTCGCAGTATATCCCCACCCCTAAAAAGCTGGAGTTGAAAAGAGCATGCACCAACATTCGCAATTTTGATGAATACTGCTTCAAATGGAGTCTTATAGCGGCGCTAGACAAACCAGCGCCCCAGAATCCCTCAAGAACTAGTGCATATAATGTTGAAATTGGTGATACTAAATTAACACTTAGCAATGGTCTCACCATAGACTTTGAAGGAATTGATTTTCCAACACCAATTCAACAGATCCCCAAATTCGAGAAAAATAATCCGCACATAAGCGTTAATGTGTATGGGTATGATGACAAGAACGCGGTTGTTGTTGGCCCCTTTCACATAACAAATCAATATCAGGAGCAACATCATGCTAACCTGCTACTTTTGGAGAACTTTGGGAAAGCCCATTATATAACCATAAATGACATGTCGAGGTAATACAACATAACTTTTAAAGTAATAAACAAATTTAAAATATATGTACATATATTTAGATTGCTGACGTCACAACTAACTGCATATCGACATCATCTACACATATGCGACAAGTGCTTACAGTACACATCGTTGGATCATGTATGGAGCAATCATAAAGAAGAGTGCGGCGGTGTGGCTTCGTTTTTACCAAAAGAAGGTGACAATTTAGTTACTTTTAGAAATAGAAAAAATACAATAGAAAAAATACAATTTGTGGTATACGCTGATTTTGAGTGCGTGCTACAGAATATCACAAGTGGAGGTCCATTAGTAAACAAGCATCAGCCATGTGCTTTTGCTTATTATATTAAGTGTAGTTTTGATGCAAGTTTAGACATCTTTAAAATGTATACGGGGGAAGACGCCGCGGAAAAATTCGTTAAAAGTCTAGACAATGACTGCAGAGATTTATATGACAAATATTTATCGCTAAATACTACCATGCATATCTTAACACCCGCAGAAGAATTCGCATTCTATAATGCCGAGTTGTGTCACATATGTGACAAAAGTCTAGAAGATGATAGGGTGCGGGACCATTGTCATATTACGGGGGTATACAGGGGTCCGGCGCACAATCGTTGTAATTTAAATTATAAAGTTCCCAAATTTATACCAATTTTTTTCCATAATTTCTCGTCCTATGATTGTCATTTATTTGTGAAAGATCTCCTCAAATACATTCCAGGAGAAACTAAAGTAATACCTTTAAATAAGGAGCTATACATTTCTGTTTCTCATAGAGTTAAAATTCAAAGGGATGTTCATTTGGAATATAGATTTTTGGATTCCCTTAGATTTATGCAATCCAGTTTGGACGCACTAGCTACAAATCTTTCCGATGAGAAGATGACTACAGTCAAATCTCATTTTGCCAATGACGATGAATTTAGATTAATGCGCAAAAAATGTATTTTTTGTTATGAATATTTAGATTCCTTTGACAAGCTGGAGGAAACCAAGCTTCCACCGATTGAGGACTTCTATAGCAGGCTAAATAATCAACATTGTAGTGTTACTGATTATAAGCATGCGACAGACGTGTGGGAAAAATTTCAATGTAGAACACTCCGTGATTATATGGAATTATATTTAAAAACAGATGTTCTACTTTTAACAGACGTCTTTGAAAACTTCCGTCGATTGTGCAAGTCTGTGCACGGGTTGGACCCATGTCAATATTTTACTGCTCCAGGCCTATCATATGACGCCATGCTCAAGTTAATAACTACAAATGGCTTTAACTTGGAGCTCATAACGAATGTTGATATGTTTAATTTTATAAAGAGGGGAATTCGAGGGGGAATTACCCAATGTAGTAAAAGATATCATAAAGCAAATAATAAGTATATGAAAAACTTTAACCCAACCATCCCATCCACATACCTTATGTACTTTGATGTAAACAATTTATATGGATGGGCAATGCAACAATATCTTCCTTATGGTAATTTTAAGTGGGTTGATGAACAAAACATTATTTTTGACCCTGAAGAAATAAAAAAGTTTAAACATGATTCCGCAGAAGGTTACATATATGAAGTTTCCCTCTCCTGTCCACCTAACCTCCATGACAAATTTAATGACTTACCCATGGCTTCTGAAAATAAAAAGATAGGTGGATCTAAGCATAATAAGCTAGTGTGTGATCTTACTCCAAAAGATAGGTAAACGATGCACTACCTAACCTTAAAACAATGTTTGGAGCAAGGATATATCTTAAACAGGGTACATAGAGTTCTCTCCTTTAACCAAAAGCCATTATTAAAGGAATATATAGACAAAAATAATGACATGAGAAAAAAGGCAAAAAATGAAACATCATTCTGCTATGATAAACCAATATACCTAGGATTTTGTATATTGGAGTTAGCAAAGTGGAAAATTTACGATTTTCACTACAACTATATGAAAGCAAAGTTTGGTGAAAGGTTATCTTTAAATTACATGGATACGGACTCGTTTATATACACAATAAAGTCTGATGATGTTTATGATGATATTCGTTGTGATTTATCAACATATTTTGATACTTCAGACTACCTACCAAATAACATTTTCCAGTTTCCTTTGCTTAACAAAAAGGGAATTGGATATATGAAAGACGAAAACTGCGGTAGAATAATGACTGAGTTTGTTGGGCTTGGTCCAAAAATGTATTCCTATACTCTAGATGATGGTGAAGAAGTAAAAAAAGCCAAAGGTGTTAAGAAATGCATAATTAGGGATTATAGCATAAGTAATTATAGAAATTGTTTATTTAATCAGTTGAAAGTAAGTGATGATATGCTAAATTTCAAATCAAAACTACACAATATATACACTAATATTTTAAACAAAGTAACTCTAAGCCCCATAGATACTAAGCGGAAAATTAAAGAAGATAACATTAATACACTTGCCTGGGGTCACCATGAAATTTACTCAAAATTAAATGAAATTTTTAATGATTTTACATGTGAAATGGATGTAGACTTAAATATTTCATGGGATTGTGATACTGATATTGAATTCCTTAATTCTTCTTTATATTTATAAATATTTTTCAACTTTTATTTTTATAACACATAATCCATCTTGTATATTTATACTTACATATATTCTATTAAACAAAAAAAAAAATAAAAAAGAATATAGATTTATGATTTATAATAAATTGATTGTGTTTTATTTATTTGAAAAGGGAATGGTAACAGCATTATTATGTTACCATTCATGGACCATGGATTATTAAACAATATGCAGATGTATTTGCTGGTATAGGTTTACTAGTTTCAAACTCTATTTTGACGTCTATTGGTCCACTTTTTATCATTTCGTTTTGATAGCTAACATCAATTACACTAATTGGGTTATCTTTGAATTCCAAACAGGATAGTAATGGTTGTGGTTCTTTCAAGTAAAAGCTTTGTTGGAATTTGGTATACATGTCATACAGGACTGCGTATCTAAAGGGTGATTTGTTAAGAGCTTGATAACTTTTTTTTAAAAAAAACGCATAAAATTTGCAAAATCTCATCGGTTCTTTATTTGAAACGTTAGATTGGTCCATGACATTTACTTTTTGAAGATAATTTCATTTAAATGTTGACCGCGGCTGCGTCTTAGGTGGTCCATTCGGAAAGTCCAATTTTGGGCAACTTTTTCGAGCATTTCGGCCGGAATAGCCCGAATTTCTTCGGAAATGTTGTCTTCCAAAGCTGGAATAGTTGCTGGCTTATTTCTGTAGACTTTAGACTTGACGTAGCCCCACAAAAAATAGTCTAAAGGCGTCAAATCGCATGATCTTGGTGGCCAACTTACCGGTCCATTTCTTGAGATGAATTGTTCTCCGAAGTTTTCCCTCAAAATGGCCATAGAATCGCGAGCTGTGTGGCATGTAGCGCCATCTTGTTGAAACCACATGTCAACCAAGTTCAGTTCTTCCATTTTTGGCAACAAAAAGTTTGTTAGCATCGAAAGATAGCGATCGCCATTCACCGTAACGTTGCGTCCAACAGCATCTTTGAAAAAATACGGTCCAATGATTCCACCAGCGTACAAACCACACCAAACAGTGCATTTTTCGGGATGCATGGGCAGTTCTTGAACGGCTTCTGGTTGCTCTTCACTCCAAATGCGGCAATTTTGCTTATTTACGTAGCCATTCAACCAGAAATGAGCCTCATCGCTGAACAAAATTTGTCGATAAAAAAGCGGATTTTCTGCCAACTTTTCTAGGGCCCATTCACTGAAAATTCGACGTTGTGGCAGATCGTAAGTCTATTCATGATGAAATGTCAAAGCATACTGAGCATCTTTCTCTTTGACACCATGTCTGAAATCCCACGTGATCTGTCAAATACTAATGCATGAAAATCCTAACCTCAAAAGAATCACCCTTTATTATCATCAAACTTAAGATTAAGGTCATCATAAGGGTAAGTATCCGAATTGAGGTGTACTTTTAAATTCACCAGATGACAATGTATAAACTTGTTGTTATTTTCAAATGCTAAAATAACAAACCGTGGGCGTTCGCGGTTTACGGAGAGTTTAACATTCCAGCTACCTTTTGTAGCATTCGGAAATGTAGGATTAAAATGACAATCCCAACTTCGAAAAGCTAGGGGTAAATTTGTTCCATCTTTGATGATCTTCAGCACCTTGAGTTTTGAGGAGTCGGAAATGTGTACGTGTGGTATTCTCCATGTGATATTTTGAATAGTCAGTTTGACATTTTCATCTGCTTTTGTTGAGTAGCATACATTAGAATCATTAGAACTACGTAATAAAATTAGGTCATGTTTGCAATTAAGAATAACTTTGTTGAAATCCTCTGCAAATCCCAACAACAATTTCAAGGGGACATAAAAGTTGAAAGCATCCATTTGGAGATCACCCTTTGTATTCCATCCAGCATTAAGAAGCATATTCCCATCGAAAGCATTTAGAGACAAAAAATTTTTGATTGTGCTTGAAATACCCAAATGACGAGTGCGGTCAATTTCAATACCATTGATTTCACATCGAATCTCATCGAAAATGTGGGCAACGCAATTATTTCGCAATCTACCATTGGGGGTTCTTTCGCCATCCGCTAACGTTACTAGACCCTCTATGTAAATATAACTCTCAGTCGGTAGGACATATAAATCTTGGTTTTGTATCGTTATTCTAATTTCATCCTTTTTTTTATAAGATTGTACATATGGCATGTAACTGTGGTAATCTTTTTTAATTATGCTCTCATCAGAGAATGGTTTTTCTCCCACGTTTAATATTTCAGACATTATTTTTTAGCCGAAGATTTAATGATTTTAAAAAACGTTTATTTTCTTTAGATAATTTTCGTCTCTTAGATTGGACAGACAGATGTTGTGTTTTAAGCTTGAGGAATGGATTGGATGAGTCCCTTAGTATAATATTTATTATTATAAATTATCATTTTGCTTTCAGCTTAAGGTGCAAACGCAATGTTATTTCTTCACCTCGAAAGTTTATCAACCGCTTGTCTTGATCTACAATCCAAATTTTCAAACTACCAATTTCTTTAGATACATCGCATGCATTTTTTGTTTTAAGTGGTTCCACCCAAGCATACTTTGAAAATGTGTCAATGACCGTGAGAATATATTTAAATCCTTTATTTAGGTTTGCATAGTTTCCCATCTCAACCAAATCTGCCTGCCATAAGTCATCAATACCCTTCGTAACAACTCTCCGATGAGGGAAATTTTTTCGAGCTTGCGTGTGGATTTCGTTAACGATCTTCCTTTTCTCCATTTTTAAATACTAATATTGTAATTAACTACTAGTATTGTAAATCAATTCTGGATTCGATTGCATCTCCGCTAATACCTTATGTATATCTTTAATGCTTATCTTTATCTGCCTTAATTCTTGCCTAAGTATGACGATTTCTGTATTTAAATGTTGCTTTAGTATTTCTCTTGAGATGTCGATTTGTTTTTGTAAATAATCTTTGTTGATTCCGTCCGTATCCTCCACCGGCGCTCCCAAATTTTTGAGCTTTTTATTTTGGAAATCGATGTTATTATTCCTGTCAATAGCAAATCCAAAAACTTTCGGAACATATTTTTTTAGTTCAGAAGAATTCGAAAAATGCCCAAACTTATCGCCGCTCATTATGTGATTAAATTTTCTATTGAATAATCAGTGTATTATATTGGCTTCTTTCAACTCTTCAATTATAGAAACTATTTCATTGTTTTGATTATTGTGACCGGCTTCCTGTGATGCAATTAGTAATTTCAGTCTTTCCACTAACTCATTCGGATCGTCCCAATATATATAGTTGGGCTTTTGCAAATTAACCGTCATTAACCCTTTACCTGTGTGAGTATCTTTAAACAGATTTTTATACCCACCACCATAAAATGGTGACGGGGGTATAATAAGTTTGTCATTCCGTTTGTAACACATCGAAATATCGATTTCCGACTATATAAAGTATATATATTCTTGATCAGGGAGAAATTCTAAGACGATATAAGCATGTCCGTCTGTCTGTCTGTCTGTCTGTCTGTCTGTCTGTCTGTCTGTTGTAATCACGCTACAGCCTTCAATAATGGCGCTATCGTCTAGAAATTTGGCACAGATTAGTTTTTTGTTTGCAGGCAGGTCAAGTTCGAAGATGGGCTATATCGATCCAAGTTTTGATATAGTCCCCATATAAACCGACCTCCCGATTTGGGGTCTTGGGCCTATAAAAACCGTAGTTTTTATCAGATTTGCCTGAAATGTGAAATCCAGAGGTATTTTGGGACCATAAGTAGGTGTGTCGAAAATGGTCTGTATCGGTCCATGTTTTGATATAGCCCCCATATAGACCGATCTCCCGATTTTGCTTCTTGGGCGTCTAGAAACTATATTTACCAGCCGATTTGCCTGAAATTGAAAATCTATAGGTATTGTGGGACTATAAAGAGGTATGTCGAAAATGGTCCGTATCGGTCCATGTTTTGGTATAGCCCCCATATAGACCGATCTCCCGATTTTGCTTCTTACGCGTCTAGAAACAGTATTTCCTATCAGATTTGTATGAAATTGAAAATCTAGAGGTATTTTGGGACCATAAAGAGGTGTGTCGAAAATGGTGTCCATCGGTCCATGTTTTGATATGGCCCCCATATAAACCAACCTCCCGATTTGGAGTCTTGGACCTATAAAAACCGTAGTTTTTATCCAATTTGCCTGAAATAGGAAATATAGAGGTATTTGAGGACCATAAAAAGGTGTGCCGAAAATGGTGCCCATCGGTCCATGTTTTGGTATAGCCCCCATACAGACCGATATCCCGATTTTGCTTCTAGGGCTTCTAGAAACTATATTTACCATCCGATTTGCCTGAAATTGGAAATCTAGATGTATTTGAGGACCATAAAAAGGTGTGCCGAAAATGGTGCTCATCGGTCCATGTTTTGATATAGCCCCCGTAGAGACTGATCTCCCGATTTTGCTTCTTGGGAAAATCTAGAGTTCTTTTGGGGCCATAAAAAGGTGTGCCGAAAATGGTGCCCATTTTTTGGTATAGCCCCCATATAGACTAATCTCTCTATTTTTACTTCTTGGGCGTCTAGAGACTATAGTTTCTAGCCGATTTGTTTGAAATTGAAAATCTGGTCACAAATATGTGAGTAGCAAATGGTACCTATCGGTCCATGTTTTTGTGTAGCCCCCATATACACCGATCTCCCGGCTTTATTTCTTTGGCTTCTAGAATCCGTAGTTTTTATCCGATTTGCTGGAATTTTGTAATCTATAATGAAAGTTTTGACAAACGAAAATTCCTTTTCTTATAAAGTATTTTCGTTTATTCAACGATTGTCTCTAAAATTTGTGTCGAAAGAAAACTTTGCTTGTCTAATATTACATTTCTCAAAAAAGAAAACACTTCTTTCAGGGTATAGCAGGCGCACTGATCATGAAAATTGCTTCAAACTGAAAGTAAAATTTCCAGATTTTACTCATCGTATTTAAATAATGGCGGAAAAAATTTACATATTTAAGATTTTAAATCAAGGCGTAATTTCATCATATACACGAAAATTGGTTCTCATAAATCCAGAATCTGATCTGGTCTTCATAGGTAGAATCTTTTGTCTTCGGGAACTGACTTGCTTGGGAGAAGATTTGTCATCAAACCCCCTAAAATTCTATATATTATCAAGTAACCCACTACGACGAAGAGTTTTCAAAGTAAACTATCATATTTGATTCATGGTGGTGGGTATTTAAAATTCGGCCCGGCCGAATTTACTGCTTTATATACTTGTTTATTATGTGATTGTATTTGTAGCCTTTGTTTCCTTTTATTTGACCGCTTGCATCAAAATTCCTACGGTGGGCATTAGTATTTGATAAAATTTTTTTATATATGTCTAGTTCCACAGCATCATAATGTTTCGGCTCTTTATGGACAATTAATTCAAACAAGCCTGGTGTGAATTCCCAACGTTGATTCCATTATTTTATCTTTATTTATTCGAATGGGACTATTGCCTAAAGACCACAATCCATTTTTGTCTTTATGTGGGCCAAAAATAGTATCAAGAGTTTTTACTGTTTGTAGTGTAGACAAGTCTATAGTATTATCTCCATCATCTGCTTGTGAAAAATATTTTTCTGAATGCTCCCCCACCTCTTCGTCGTCTGCTTCTACGACATCGTTTGAGTCAGTTTTAAAGTTATTCATGTGGTAGTTTATATCAAAAAGTGGTTTATGTGAGTTTTCTCTTTTTGGGGTACTGGTTTCATATTTGAAAATCTGACTTTCTGGAAACTCCGTTTTTATGTTCTCACTTCTTAATTTTATAAAATTATTCAGCGGTATAGTTAATGGCTTAAATGTGCTTTCTAGCTTGTTGGATTTTTCGTCATCGCCTAATTTTATGCTTCGAAACTTTTGTTTCAAAGATTTTCTCGATTTTATTAACTCTCTCAACACGTGTTCATTCATAATGATAATATAGAATGGATGTGGTGTACAATTTTCGTTAACCAGATGTCAAACAGGAATTGAATAGGTCATGAACGGCTAATGAACAGACCCTGTACAGCTGTTGGACTACTAAACAACAGACCCTGTTGGGGTATTGAACTGTTATTTCGATGTTAATTACCACAAAGTAATGAGGTGTAGTATCTAAGCGACTTTAATGATATTGATATAGCGTCTGCTTTAGTCTGAAGAATGTTTAAAACTAAGGACTAATATATGTGTCAAATCCTTTTCTATAATGTCCATCTCGAATTTCATCATCTTTATTTATAACCAAAAATCCGTATCTATCTTTCCAACATTCTCGACAAATATCTATAAAGTGGCCCAGAGGCATGTCACTACCGACATGATCATTGTATATATGTTTAATGTTTGTTTCGTCTTGCTTGAAAGCAACGATTAAGTTTGCATTATCACGAATTAATTGTTTTGGGATTCGACTGTATGTTTGACAGAGATAAAACGAATCGATGTTCTTATGGCGACCCATTGCGAAATAGTCGCGTATATTATTTTGTTTGTCGCACGCTACATCATCAAATATCATAATCGAGTTTGGTTTTGCTTCATTCGGGGTTAAAACGTCAGCATTATTGTTATACATATAGTATCCCATGCCTTTTATTGGGCTTACAAGTCTTCTGAGATACTCATATTTTGGTTGATATAAAGACTTTGAATACAAATATATATTCTCAAATTTAAGACCATTTGGACTTTCAATCAAACTTATCATCGCATTAGTTTTGCCGCAGTTCGATGGTCCAACTATTAAACATCTTATAGAATTCGGCAACAAAGAACTATGCTTTGATTTGTTTGAGTTTATGTGTGTGAAATCAAAATTTCGGATTTTGATGTCCTTGTCCTGCTTTATAAACCGCATAATAACTACTGATATATATATAACGATTTCGAATATATTTATTTTTTATTTTTAATTTGTTTGTTTGTTTATAGTTTAAAAATTGTATAAAATGATTGTTTACAACAAAAATCAAATCAAAAGCAAAAGTTCTGTCCAAGGAGGTGGATTTGTAAATAATTTAATTAACTCACTACCTGTAGAGCTACATTTACCAGGATATCAATTTTGCGGACCAGGCACAAAATTGGAAAAACGTCTTAAAAGAGGGGACAAGGGAATAAATGGTTTGTCGACTTCATGATATCGCTTACTCAAAAAGTGAAGATATAAATCAACGACACAAAGCAGATAGAGAACTTTCTCAAAAGGCATGGGAACGAGTAAAATCAAAAGATAGCACTTTGGGCGAAAAAATAAACGCTTATTTAGTCACCAACGCCATGAAATCGAAAATAAAACTTGGTATGGGTGTGGATAAGAAAAAACGACAGACTTTATTTACAACAGCTGTCCAAAAGGCAAAAACATCTTTAAAGAAGGAAAAACCTCGTGATATAAATACAGCAATTAAAATTGCACGCAAAGTAATAAACACTTCGTTTAAAGGGAAAAAATCACATGTCGTCATTCCTAGAGTTATTAAAGTACCCAAGATTGGAGGATTTCTTCCATTAGTTCCAATAATAACAGCTCTGTGTGCTTTGGGAGCTATAACATCTGGCGCTTCATCCATAGCTAAAGTAGTTAATTCCGCAAAGAGCGCAAAACAGCAACTTGAAGAAAATATTCGACATAACAAAAATATGGAAGCAATTGCTATGGGTAAAGGTCTATGTCTTAGGCCTTTTAAAAGGGGTATGGGTATCACATTGAGCAATTCAATCGCAAAAAACTAATTAAAATGCTACCTAAGAGACCACTAACGGATGTAGATATATACATATTTGCTAAAAGATATATTACACATTTTCGAGGAGTATTTATGAGAGACAATCTACCAAGCAAACCTTGGAAAAGAGAATGTGGTGTAATAAATTTAGATTCCCTAAGAGGTCCTGGAACACATTGGGTAGCATATTACAAAAACAACAATGAAATTGAATACTTTGATAGCTTTGGAAATCTTCAACCGCCACTGGAACTGTTGAAATATTTAGGTTGCAATATAAAATATAACTATAAAAGAGAACAAAAATGTAACTCTTCCAATTGCGGTCATTTATGTTTGAAATTTTTGTCTCAGTTCATGAATCCCAAGCCCTTATAAATGATGTCAAAACATTCATGTAATTCAGTTCAACAAAGACTTCTTTCGATTATTGAGATATATTCAAGTCAATCGCAAAATGGACGTCATTCCTCGATCTGAAATTGCTCTAGTAGATTTTCAGTGCTGTCATGCCAACGACCGCAGCAGTATATACATAAAAGAATTGGCTTTTATGGATTTCACATCGGTCATAGCTAATCATTTTCTCTTCAAGCCACCATTGGACATTAGAGAACTTAATAGAGATGCATTAACCCGAAATCACTATTGTAAAAATTTTATCAACGGACTTGATTGGTCAATGGGCACCATAGATTACTGCCGTGTTGGAGAAGTTCTATGGCCACTAAATAATTTTAAGTATATATTTGTTTTTGGAAAGGTTAAAAAGGATTTTCTAGAAAAATATATTAAAAGTTCTATTATTAATTTGGAATATGAAACTAGCTTTAAAAATTTGTATAACTATAAGACATCTTGCCATATTCATTCAAATAACAAATTTACGTGTGCCGTAAATAATGTTTATAAACTTTTTGTTTATCTAGAAAAAAATTTTGAGAAAATTCAAGACTTGATCATGAGCTTAATAAATAAATAATAAAACAAATTCTATTTTTTTTTTATTCAAGCTTTATTGATAGTATGTCTTAAAATAAACAACGTAAGTATCATAATTACAAATGGCGGGCAGCACAATTTCCTCTTGCTACTAGTCACTCTTCGTTTTATATTAAAATCATGTATACCACATGTATCACATCCCATTGTAGGTAACATCTGATTGAGTTCTATAGAATTTATAGGTACATTGTTAGTCGTACATCGCCTTAATAAAGGACAATTTATTGATAAACGTAGATGTTCAGATATAGGGTCATCTGTTTGTTTCCAGGAATATATTTCAACTTTACAGAAATAACACTTAACAATATCTGCTTCTCCTGTATAAAACATCCCCGTCATTGCCAATGCATTTCTGCTTATATAATCTACAGGCCAAATATCGAATGTCTCCAAACGTGCATCTTCACGGTGAAACCGATCTTTCTGCGGGGAAACCATGTTTAACTGACTATTTCTGTGCGCTAATTAACACTACCATCAAATAAAAACATTCATTTTCACTTAAACCAAAATTTTTATATTGTTGGGTATGGTCAGTATTTTTTTCTCATTGGATTTCTTCTGTGTTACTGGGTCTATAGTTCTTGGATAATAAAAAAAAAGAAAAAATAATAAAAAATCCAGCGACAATTTCAATGTCAATGCTACGATTGATCATACAACTCCACTCCACATGCCACACACACACACACACGAACTTTCAGTGAATTGAAATTGAATAAAACCAAGGGCTTGGAATTCAAGACTCGATTAATATCGATTACAATATAAAATAAACAAATTCATTGAATCTTCTACACAGATGCCATTCCATCAAACCCGTACAGAGGCATCTAAGACGCACGCACCAAGGCTTGCAGATATACGCAAACAATCAACTGAGAACAAAATCCCACGACACATAATTAGCCATCCATTTGTGCGACAGAAACTTAAAAAAAAAAAAAACCAACAACAGCATATTCTTCGATGGTCACACCATACTCCAAAAAATACATATGTGCGACCCAATGTTTGCCATTTCGCATAGAAATGTATCACAGCTTATTCTTCGATGACCATACCATACCCCAAAAATACATATGTGTGTCCCAATGTTTGCCATTTCGCATAGTGATGCACCATGGGTCATTTCCATACAAATTCTTTCAGAAAAAAATTTGAAAATTAAAAACATTTTCATTTACTTTTTTTTTTTTTGTATTTATAAAAATATTATTTATTTATCTTGTTTATTATTCGTTGTAATACATTTGTTAGTATGACATATAAAAAGCATCCGCAGACGAACATTGCTTCAACTCCAATCTGCTAGGAGAATCTTCCTCTTCGGAAAGCGGTTTCCTTGATATCGAGAATTCACCCCCACTTAAACGTTGAATGGATTCATCGCTCAAGGTGTTGAATCTCTTCGGTAAATAAAACATCTGATCATCCTCCTTCAGATTGAGAACCACCGATTCGCCATACTTTGTAGAAGTTCTATAGCAACCAATGATTTCATAGTCCTTGTGCGCCTCCATATCCTTCAAGTGAATAATTTTCTTAAAATTTTTCTTGTTAAAATCAGCAATCAAATCTCCGTTATCCGCCATCTCTCAATAATTTCAATACACAATATATTCTGATTAGCATAAAATATAACGACCAACTTGTATACTTCATCAACCATACTCCTTCTGCATTGAACTTCCATATCCCGCCGTGGGAAAGTTTACTTAACGTCCTCAAACACATTAAAGTTATCCAACACATTAAATTTTCATAAACAAACACACCGGGGGAATGTTTACTTAACGTCCTCAAACCCATTAAAATAAAAAAAACAACTACATTTTTACATCCCCACCCACTCTGGGATTGTTTACCTAACGGACTAAACCCCATTAAAGTCCTCAAACCCATTAAAATTCCATAAACAAACCAATCTTGACATTGTTCACCTAACGGCCTCAAACCCATTAAAGCCCACTAACCAATTAACTTTCATAAAAAACCCACCGATCATATTTATTTAACGTCCTCAAACCCATTAAAAACATAATTATCTCCTTAATATAAAGGGTGATTCTTTTGAGGTTAGGATTTTCATGCATTAGTATTTGACAGATCACGTGGGATTTCAGACATGGTGTCAAAGAGAAAGATGCTCAGTATGCTTTGACATTTCATCATGAATAGACTTACTAACGAGCCACAACGTCGAATTTTCAGTGAATGGGCCCTAGAAAAGTTGGCAGAAAATCCGCTTTTTTATCGACAAATTTAGTTCAGCGATGAGGCTCATTTCTGGTTGAATGGCTACGTAAATAAGCAAAATTGCCGCATTTGGAGTGAAGAGCAACCAGAAGCCGTTCAAGAACTGCCCATGCATCCCGAAAAATGCACTGTTTGGTGTGGTTTGTACGCTGGTGGAATCATTGGACCGTATTTTTTCAAAGATGCTGTTGGACGCAACGTTACGGTGAATGGCGATCGCTATCGTTCGATGCTAACAAACTTTTTGTTGCCAAAAATGGAAGAACTGAACTTGGTTGACATGTGGTTTCAACAAGATGGCGCTACATGCCACACAGCTCGCGATTCTATGGCCATTTTGAGGGAAAACTTCGGAGAACAATTCATCTCAAGAAATGGACCGGTAAGTT